>NC_092247.1:4969560-4977060 GCF_036320965.1 Panulirus ornatus | reverse complement strand
GGTAAAAAGACCATGGAGGACTTGAAGGTCATGTGAACAGACGAAATTACAATCAGGGAGAATATGGAAATCAGATGGAGACATGGGAATGATACAACCAAAATGCTGAGGAAATACTGGAAGACTAGCAGTAGAAAGAATAGAGCAAAACCCACATGGATGAAATAGTAAGATAACATGAAATCAGACTTTATATTTTTGGCGTCACTGCTGATGGAAATGTCAAAGAACCGGAGACGATTGAGTATGTGGAACAGAGACAATGGGAAAGAGATGGGACGTAGATATGAGACATTTGACGGATCTCAAAAGGATTAAGTTAGATAGGCCATCATACTGTCGTGCTCAAGGACCGTACCTTCGTGCTCAAGGGTCGTATATCGTCGTGCTCCAGAGCCCTATCTTCGTGCTCAAGGGTCGTACTGCCGTGTTCAAGGGCCATGCCGTCATGCTCAAGGGCCATATGGTTGTCCTTAAGGGCCGCATCTTTGTTACTCAAGGGTCGTACCTTCGTGCTCAAGGGTCGTACCGTTGTGCTCAAGGATCGTGCCGTCGTGCTCAAGGGTCGCACCGTCGTGCCCAAGGGTCGTTTCATCGTGCCCAAGGGTCGTACCGTCGTGCTCAAGGGTCGCACCGTCTTGCCCAAGGGTCGTATCGTCGTGCTCAAGGGTCGTCCCGTCGTCCTTAAGGGATGGATAATAAACTGAAGAAAAAAAATTCAGTAGCTTTAACAGACTCAAGTGACACACGGGTCAATGGCTTTAAAAAAAAAAGGGTATGTAACTTTAGCATTAATATATTACAAAAATATGTTCCTAACTTTCCCCTTGGCAACGCTATAAACTCTGTTAGTACTGGCAAAGTTTGAGTTTGCCTTGAGCATAACTTTTTTGGCCAATGAAATTTGAGTCATAACTGGAAACTTGGTGGAGACCTTCTGAACATTTAAGAAAAAAGAAAATGAAAATGAATTATCCAAAGATATTCTGAATGAAAGAGATTGACTTACCGTCTCCTGGGCCACACTGGAGCCTTGAGTTACCGTGTTTTTATTTTCTACGCCTCAGAGTGGCCCTGGGCCGCACTGGAGCCTGAAGTTACCATCGTGTACCTTACCGGAGCCTCGAGTTACCCCTTGAGTTACCGATTTGTACCTCAGCAGGCCATTGTCTTACTCGTCGACTTTATACTTGGCCAACTTTGGCCACTGGACTGCCAGGCCAGCCCGGCCTGGTGCCCGTGTCTGCTGGATTGTGGGTGACCTGGACAATACTGGTGTGGGAGAGAGTGTCCTGGACAGTGCTGGTGTGGGAAGGAGTGTCCTGGACAGTGCTGGTGTGGGAGAGAGTGTCCTGGACAGTGCTGGTGTGGGAGAGAGTGTCCTGGACAATACTGGTGTGGGAGAGAGTGTCCTGGACAGTGCTGGTGTGGGAGGAAGTGTCCTGGACACTGCTGGTGTGGGAGAGAGTGTCCTGGACAGTGCTGGTGTGGGAGGTAGTGTCCTGGACAGTGCTGGTGTGGGAGGAAGTGTCCTGGACAGTGCTGGTGTGGGAGGAAGTGTCCTGGACAGTGCTGGTGTGGGAGGAAGTGTCCTGGACAGTGCTGGTGTGGGAGGTAGTGTCCTGGACAGTGCTGGTGTGGGAGGTAGTGTCCTGGACAGTGCTGGTGTGGGAGGAAGTGTCCTGGACAGTGCTGGTGTGGGAGGAAGTGTCCTGGACAGTGCTGGTGTGGGAGGTAGTGTCCTGGACAGTGCTGGTGTGGGAAGGAGTGTCCTGGACAGTGCTGGTGTGGGAGGAAGTGTCCTGGACAGTGCTGGTGTGGGAGGAAGTGTCCTGGACAGTGCTGGTGTGGGAGGAAGTGTCCTGGACAGTGCTGGTGTGGGAGGTAGTGTCCTGGACAGTGCTGGTGTGGGAGGTAGTGTCCTGGACAGTGCTGGTGTGGGAGGAAGTGTCCTGGACAGTGCTGGTGTGGGAGGAAGTGTCCTGGACAGTGCTGGTGTGGGAGGTAGTGTCCTGGACATTGCTAGTGTGGAAGTGGACTTGGAAGAACTTCTTCCTCCTCCCTTCACCTCTGACGTTTAATCACTTGCTAGTCTGACCTTCGACCTGACCTTTAAGGATCTTAGATTCATTTCAAGAACTTGTAAAACCAACTTACCTAACAACCAACCAACCAACCAACCAACCAAAATGTTTCTCACTCTTATTGAGTATTGAAATCCATTCAGACACACGTAAAAGGGGTTGGAAATGACTCGCAGCACATAACACTTCTCGCCGTCAGTCAGGTAAGGAATTTGATATCGTTGGCTTGTGACGGAGCCAGTGTGTCATTAAGGCTATTGTCATCGAGCTTTAATTTACCTTAGAGTAATGTGAAGCTGATGCTCCGATCCTGGTGTCTGCCAGGGTACATCCAGTGCATGTGGTGCATGTGGTGCATGTGGTGCATGTGGTGTCTGTGGTGCATGTGGTGCATGTGGTGCATGTGGTGCATGTGGTGCATGTGGTGCATGTGGTGCATGTGGTGCATGTGGTGCATGTGGTGCATGTGGTGCATGTGGTGCATGTGGTGCATGTGGTGCATGTGGTGCATGTGGTGCATGTGGTGCATGTGGTGCATGTGGTGCATGTGGTGCATGTGGTGCATGTGGTGCATGTGGTGCATGTGGTGCATGTGGTGCATGTGGTGCATGTGGTGCATGTGGTGCATGTGGTGCATGTGGTGCATGTGGTGCATGTGGTGCATGTGGTGCATGTGGTGCATGTGGTGCATGTGGTGCATGTGGTGCATGTGGTGCATGTGGTGCATGTGGTGCATGTGGTGCATGTGGTGCATGTGGTGCATGTGGTGCATGTGGTGCATGTGGTGCATGTGGTGCATGTGGTGCATGTGGTGCATGTGGTGCATGTGGTGCATGTGGTGCATGTGGTGCATGTGGTGCATGTGGTGCATGTGGTGCATGTGGTGCATGTGGTGCATGTGGTGCATGTGGTGCATGTGGTGCATGTGGTGCATGTGGTGCATGTGGTGCATGTGGTGCATGTGGTGCATGTGGTGCATGTGGTGCATGTGGTGCATGTGGTGCATGTGGTGCATGTGGTGCATGTGGTGCATGTGGTGCATGTGGTGCATGTGGTGCATGTGGTGCATGTGGTGCATGTGGTGCATGTGGTGCATGTGGTGCATGTGGTGCATGTGGTGCATGTGGTGCATGTGGTGCATGTGGTGCATGTGGTGCATGTGGTGCATGTGGTGCATGTGGTGCATGTGGTGCATGTGGTGCATGTGGTGCATGTGGTGCATGTGGTGCATGTGGTGCATGTGGTGCATGTGGTGCATGTGGTGCATGTGGTGCATGTGGTGCATGTGGTGCATGTGGTGCATGTGGTGCATGTGGTGCATGTGGTGCATGTGGTGCATGTGGTGCATGTGGTGCATGTGGTGCATGTGGTGCATGTGGTGCATGTGGTGCATGTGGTGCATGTGGTGCATGTGGTGCATGTGGTGCATGTGGTGCATGTGGTGCATGTGGTGCATGTGGTGCATGTGGTGCATGTGGTGCATGTGGTGCATGTGGTGCATGTGGTGCATGTGGTGCATGTGGTGCATGTGGTGCATGTGGTGCATGTGGTGCATGTGGTGCATGTGGTGCATGTGGTGCATGTGGTGCATGTGGTGCATGTGGTGCATGTGGTGCATGTGGTGCATGTGGTGCATGTGGTGCATGTGGTGCATGTGGTGCATGTGGTGCATGTGGTGCATGTGGTGCATGTGGTGCATGTGGTGCATGTGGTGCATGTGGTGCATGTGGTGCATGTGGTGCATGTGGTGCATGTGGTGCATGTGGTGCATGTGGTGCATGTGGTGCATGTGGTGCATGTGGTGCATGTGGTGCATGTGGTGCATGTGGTGCATGTGGTGCATGTGGTGCATGTGGTGCATGTGGTGCATGTGGTGCATGTGGTGCATGTGGTGCATGTGGTGCATGTGGTGCATGTGGTGCATGTGGTGCATGTGGTGCATGTGGTGCATGTGGTGCATGTGGTGCATGTGGTGCATGTGGTGCATGTGGTGCATGTGGTGCATGTGGTGCATGTGGTGCATGTGGTGCATGTGGTGCATGTGGTGCATGTGGTGCATGTGGTGCATGTGGTGCATGTGGTGCATGTGGTGCATGTGGTGCATGTGGTGCATGTGGTGCATGTGGTGCATGTGGTGCATGTGGTGCATGTGGTGCATGTGGTGCATGTGGTGCATGTGGTGCATGTGGTGCATGTGGTGCATGTGGTGCATGTGGTGCATGTGGTGCATGTGGTGCATGTGGTGCATGTGGTGCATGTGGTGCATGTGGTGCATGTGGTGCATGTGGTGCATGTGGTGCATGTGGTGCATGTGGTGCATGTGGTGCATGTGGTGCATGTGGTGCATGTGGTGCATGTGGTGCATGTGGTGCATGTGGTGCATGTGGTGCATGTGGTGCATGTGGTGCATGTGGTGCATGTGGTGCATGTGGTGCATGTGGTGCATGTGGTGCATGTGGTGCATGTGGTGCATGTGGTGCATGTGGTGCATGTGGTGCATGTGGTGCATGTGGTGCATGTGGTGCATGTGGTGCATGTGGTGCATGTGGTGCATGTGGTGCATGTGGTGCATGTGGTGCATGTGGTGCATGTGGTGCATGTGGTGCATGTGGTGCATGTGGTGCATGTGGTGCATGTGGTGCATGTGGTGCATGTGGTGCATGTGGTGCATGTGGTGCATGTGGTGCATGTGGTGCATGTGGTGCATGTGGTGCATGTGGTGCATGTGGTGCATGTGGTGCATGTGGTGCATGTGGTGCATGTGGTGCATGTGGTGCATGTGGTGCATGTGGTGCATGTGGTGCATGTGGTGCATGTGGTGCATGTGGTGCATGTGGTGCATGTGGTGCATGTGGTGCATGTGGTGCATGTGGTGCATGTGGTGCATGTGGTGCATGTGGTGCATGTGGTGCATGTGGTGCATGTGGTGCATGTGGTGCATGTGGTGCATGTGGTGCATGTGGTGCATGTGGTGCATGTGGTGCATGTGGTGCATGTGGTGCATGTGGTGCATGTGGTGCATGTGGTGCATGTGGTGCATGTGGTGCATGTGGTGCATGTGGTGCATGTGGTGCATGTGGTGCATGTGGTGCATGTGGTGCATGTGGTGCATGTGGTGCATGTGGTGCATGTGGTGCATGTGGTGCATGTGGTGCATGTGGTGCATGTGGTGCATGTGGTGCATGTGGTGCATGTGGTGCATGTGGTGCATGTGGTGCATGTGGTGCATGTGGTGCATGTGGTGCATGTGGTGCATGTGGTGCATGTGGTGCATGTGGTGCATGTGGTGCATGTGGTGCATGTGGTGCATGTGGTGCATGTGGTGCATGTGGTGCATGTGGTGCATGTGGTGCATGTGGTGCATGTGGTGCATGTGGTGCATGTGGTGCATGTGGTGCATGTGGTGCATGTGGTGCATGTGGTGCATGTGGTGCATGTGGTGCATGTGGTGCATGTGGTGCATGTGGTGCATGTGGTGCATGTGGTGCATGTGGTGCATGTGGTGCATGTGGTGCATGTGGTGCATGTGGTGCATGTGGTGCATGTGGTGCATGTGGTGCATGTGGTGCATGTGGTGCATGTGGTGCATGTGGTGCATGTGGTGCATGTGGTGCATGTGGTGCATGTGGTGCATGTGGTGCATGTGGTGCATGTGGTGCATGTGGTGCATGTGGTGCATGTGGTGCATGTGGTGCATGTGGTGCATGTGGTGCATGTGGTGCATGTGGTGCATGTGGTGCATGTGGTGCATGTGGTGCATGTGGTGCATGTGGTGCATGTGGTGCATGTGGTGCATGTGGTGCATGTGGTGCATGTGGTGCATGTGGTGCATGTGGTGCATGTGGTGCATGTGGTGCATGTGGTGCATGTGGTGCATGTGGTGCATGTGGTGCATGTGGTGCATGTGGTGCATGTGGTGCATGTGGTGCATGTGGTGCATGTGGTGCATGTGGTGCATGTGGTGCATGTGGTGCATGTGGTGCATGTGGTGCATGTGGTGCATGTGGTGCATGTGGTGCATGTGGTGCATGTGGTGCATGTGGTGCATGTGGTGCATGTGGTGCATGTGGTGCATGTGGTGCATGTGGTGCATGTGGTGCATGTGGTGCATGTGGTGCATGTGGTGCATGTGGTGCATGTGGTGCATGTGGTGCATGTGGTGCATGTGGTGCATGTGGTGCATGTGGTGCATGTGGTGCATGTGGTGCATGTGGTGCATGTGGTGCATGTGGTGCATGTGGTGCATGTGGTGCATGTGGTGCATGTGGTGCATGTGGTGCATGTGGTGCATGTGGTGCATGTGGTGCATGTGGTGCATGTGGTGCATGTGGTGCATGTGGTGCATGTGGTGCATGTGGTGCATGTGGTGCATGTGGTGCATGTGGTGCATGTGGTGCATGTGGTGCATGTGGTGCATGTGGTGCATGTGGTGCATGTGGTGCATGTGGTGCATGTGGTGCATGTGGTGCATGTGGTGCATGTGGTGCATGTGGTGCATGTGGTGCATGTGGTGCATGTGGTGCATGTGGTGCATGTGGTGCATGTGGTGCATGTGGTGCATGTGGTGCATGTGGTGCATGTGGTGCATGTGGTGCATGTGGTGCATGTGGTGCATGTGGTGCATGTGGTGCATGTGGTGCATGTGGTGCATGTGGTGCATGTGGTGCATGTGGTGCATGTGGTGCATGTGGTGCATGTGGTGCATGTGGTGCATGTGGTGCATGTGGTGCATGTGGTGCATGTGGTGCATGTGGTGCATGTGGTGCATGTGGTGCATGTGGTGCATGTGGTGCATGTGGTGCATGTGGTGCATGTGGTGCATGTGGTGCATGTGGTGCATGTGGTGCATGTGGTGCATGTGGTGCATGTGGTGCATGTGGTGCATGTGGTGCATGTGGTGCATGTGGTGCATGTGGTGCATGTGGTGCATGTGGTGCATGTGGTGCATGTGGTGCATGTGGTGCATGTGGTGCATGTGGTGCATGTGGTGCATGTGGTGCATGTGGTGCATGTGGTGCATGTGGTGCATGTGGTGCATGTGGTGCATGTGGTGCATGTGGTGCATGTGGTGCATGTGGTGCATGTGGTGCATGTGGTGCATGTGGTGCATGTGGTGCATGTGGTGCATGTGGTGCATGTGGTGCATGTGGTGCATGTGGTGCATGTGGTGCATGTGGTGCATGTGGTGCATGTGGTGCATGTGGTGCATGTGGTGCATGTGGTGCATGTGGTGCATGTGGTGCATGTGGTGCATGTGGTGCATGTGGTGCATGTGGTGCATGTGGTGCATGTGGTGCATGTGGTGCATGTGGTGCATGTGGTGCATGTGGTGCATGTGGTGCATGTGGTGCATGTGGTGCATGTGGTGCATGTGGTGCATGTGGTGCATGTGGTGCATGTGGTGCATGTGGTGCAT
>NC_092247.1:4869560-4964560 GCF_036320965.1 Panulirus ornatus | reverse complement strand
AATCATTTCGTGTATTGTGTTGACCGCTGTTCCTCTCTCTCTCTCTCTCTCTCTCTCTCTCTCTCTCTCTCTCTCTCTCTCTCTCTCTCTCTCTCTCTCTCTCTCTCTCATACCGTACGTGGCATAGTGGCGATGGAGTGAGGCTAGGATAGAAATCCACACATCTGTGTTGGCTTGCTGGATGTTCTCTCCGTGTGTCGAGGTCTCTCTTCAACACAAAGAACAAGCCATAATTTTTTTTTTCTCTGCTGTGGGCGGTGTGATTTCATGCGTTCTGATCGGCTTGCTGCGCGGCATCGTAGCCAGCTGGTAGAGCGATAGTCAGTACAGGGGCTGAATGTTGGTGTATATCTTCAGTCTCTGCTGGGTCCTCTCCTCCTTCACCCTCGCCTCCTCTCCTATATTCTTACCCTCCTTCTATACCCTGGCCTCTCCTCTCTCCTCCTGGCTTCTCCTCTGACCCTTTATACTAAGTGTTGGGCCGAGTATTACTTGAAGTATAGAAGGAAGAAGAAGGAGGAGGAGAAGAAGAAGAAGAAGAAGAAGAAGAAGAAGAAGAAGAAGAAGAAGAAGAAGAAGAAGAAGGAGAAGAAGAAGAAGAAGAAGAAGAAGAAGGAGAGAAGAAGAAAGAAAAGAAGAAGAAGGAGGAGAAGAAGAAGACGAAGAAGGAGAAGAAGGAGAAGACGAAGAAGAAGAAGAAAAAGAAGAAGAAACAAGTGGAGTGATTATTAGCCGTGGTCTAAGATATAGAAATCAATGCTTTAGCTGCTGAGGCATCATAGCTAGACCTCATCTTGCAATACGCCGTTCATCTCAGGTCACCAGACGTGGTCAGAGGTGATGGAAAGCTAGAACAACTTCAGAGAACAGCAACAAAACTAATGCTGTCGCTCAGAAATGACCGTAATGAAGAAAAAATTCGAGATTGAAAATTGCTCTCTCTGAAATAGCATAGACTCGGTGAACACGCAATAAAAGTATTCAGAATACTGAGTAATGTTGATTACAAAGCAAGGAAAAATTTCCTCACGTTAATGAGAGACTTAGTGACCAGAAATAACAGCATGAAATGAGAAGGAAGGAGATCTAACAGGAACATGAGCAAAAGCGATTAATTTTTCGGGTACGGAGTTGTGGAACACATGAGTGTACCACAACCAGATGTAATCAATACAGCCACTTTCAATACCTTGAAATCAAGGCTGAATAAACACTTGAGTGATACATGCAATCAGCAAACAGTCATATTTCAAGAGAGAGAGAGAGAGAGAGAGAGAGAGAGAGAGAGAGAGAGAGAGAGAGAGAGAGAGAGAGAGAGAGAGATGCTTAAACTTATTCCATAAGAAATAACGTTATCTTTTTCAAGAGTTCAGCTGGGGAGAACCCCCATCTGCCAGAGTGGTGGAAAACATTTGGTGGAGAACATTTCCCATTTCCACTTTCCTATGAACTTTCGGCGTCGGTATACTTTCTCCGTATACTGTATGTGTCCTTCATCTTCTCGTTTTCCTTAGTTTCTTAGTAACTGGAAGTCGAACGTGGGTCCAGCCATCTTGGGAGTGTGGAGCCAAGCCAAGTCAGCCAGGCCACCCCACAGGGGCGTCATAGCGTCTGCCTCACCCACGCCCATGACACATGGGCGTGAGTAAGAAATGTAGTTAGAATTTGTCATCATTATTTACACCACAATTTATGCTGGGGTGTAAATTCCACAAGTATGCAGGGTAGGAGGCGGTATTTTACGCATATAGCTTCTGTTATGTTCTCCTAACTGCAGTGGATGATGTTCTTCTGTTCTAGATGTTCTCATTGATATCATTCTTCCCTGGAATGTTCTTGTTGTTCTTAATGTCTTATTTAGTCTCCAACTTCATTGTGTTCATTGCTCTAGCCAGCGTTTCAATTTTTCTATTTGTATATGTAGTTCTAAAAGAAATGCGTAACATTAATGTAACTATTCTTAATTACATATATTGTAGTTCAGTAGTCCAGATAGTTAAACGACTCTGTGTTCTACTGTAGCATATTGTAGTGACTGTAGTATTTGTTCTGGGTTTTGTTATTCAAGCGACGGTGTTCTTCTCCAGATTTGACCTCATCATGATGATGACCTTACGACCCTTAACCACATCAACGGTACGACCTTTGTCTACGGTATGATGACCTCTCTGGCCAGACGATTAAGGGTGTCGAGTTCAAAAATCATCCCAGCATACACGAGGGTTCGCATCCCGGTAGTGAAGGATAACAAACTGAAGTTCTCAGAAAAGGAAGGAGGGAGGGAGGGTGTGGTGTGTGTCAAGTTGTAGCTTCAGACTCGCTTGTTCTAAAGTCCTGGTTCTCCTTACTGCTTTGATCCCATGTGTGTAGTCGTATTTCAAGTTTATATTCGATTTCAATTCTTTCTTTTGGGGGTCTCATAGGATCACTAGGTTAATATTTCCTGATTGCTGTCGGTTATGAAGAGTATTCTTCTTCTTCTTCTTCCTCCTCTCCTCCTCCTCCTCCTCCTCCTCCTCCTCCTCCTCCTCCTCCTCCTTCAGCAATCGTTACACTCCTGTTATTTTTCAGTCGAAACACAGCTTTATTGATAGGTTTGAAGAGCTGTGGTCTGTCTCCTGTGATACGTCCATCTGGTCTTTGGCTTCACGTTATTGTCACAACTTCCCTTAATCTTCTTTATCTTATCTTTTCCTCACCACTGATAACATGGCCGTTCCTCTCAACGATACAGACAACTTTCTTTTTGTTGTTACTGTTCTCTCTGTTCCTCTTGCTCCCGCCATCACCTCTTCTCCTCTATCTCCCACTCGTCTTTTCTTGCAGTAGAAAGAGAAAAATCTCTTTTTGGACCAAAGTAGGACGTAGTCTGGCTTGGATGGCATCCCTCTTTTGAGGGACTGAGCCTTTGAACTGGAGTCCGTATTCCCTCAACTGTCTCGCTTTGGCCCTGAAAACTGAAGCTTTATCTTCAGGTTGTCAGTGTGTATCCGTTCTGCCCTATGTCGTACTCTCCATTCCTTTTTTCATCCCTTACTTCTCAGTAAATTACCCGATTTACTCATTTACAAGTAAGCCAACCTGTCCATTCTCGGCTTTCCATTTCCGTCTCAGCTGCTATACGTAAGTTCGGATCTTGATGCGATGCCCCAGTGAAGGAGACGCAACCTGGTTCCAGTCCAAGCTTCGGAGACCCGCGTCCCTTTCATCCTCCTCACGGGCCTTCGCTCATGGCTGTGGTTGCGATGTTGAGCGAGATGTCTTGTCGCCACCCCGATGTCTAATCTATCCTTGAAGACCTGCTATGATCTCTGCTAACCTGGATTACTACGGTATAGGTACGATCGACCAGAGACGAGGTGGAGGATGTGAGACACACGGTGAGGCAAAGGTAGCATCTCTCTTGTGTGTGTCAGGTGGAGTCCGCTAGAGAGGAAGTGGAGTCGACATTCTCAGTAAGAATTTACATAAGATATGCAAATGATGCACAGCGCGGAGTGGATTCTGTTGTTACACTAGAAATACCAGACGAGGTAATACACGTACATTACACAAGTGAAAGAATAAGAGAAAAAGATTTCAGTAAAGTATGCTCGCCGGATCAGAACAAACAGAAGAACGTAGAACAGTGTATCACATGAAATGCTCGCAAGGAAGAGTCCCTCACACGGAATATCGCAATGGTCTTGTCGGAAGTGAGACACGCGTTGGAGAAAGCTCAGTACTGAGACTATAACCCAGGGAAGGAGACTGGACTATTGAACTTCAAGTGGTTTTTCAACCGAGCTGAATCCCAGCTACCAGATAACACCATGGGCCGACGCCGACGCTGAAGTAACATGGATGAACCTCAATTCTCGTACCGGTAGTGAGGCTATGAGGGTGTGAGGCTATGAGGCTGTGAGGCTATGAGGGTGTGAGGCTATGAGGGTGTGAGGCTATGAGGCTGTGAGGCTATGAGGGTGTGAGGCTATGAGGCTGTGAGGCTATGAGGCTGTGAGGCTATGAGGGTGTGAGGCTGTGCTCCAGATGCGGACTACGTGTGGGAAGATAAAGAACCACTGCTTGAGGGGGCACTGACGACGCCAAGAAGTCGGTAAAAGCCATGACAGAAGCTTTCAGGAATTGGCATGACCCCCATGACTGCCTGTGTGTAGATAAGCGAAGGGCGTGACAACTCGAGGAACCCAACTGATAAAAAGAAGGTACAACGATTGGCTTCGCGAGGTCGTATGGAGCTCCTGGACACCACTTGGGGAGGGAGGGATGTACAGTTCCTCAGCTCACATGTTGTTAGCTGTCTCTGCTGGTGTGCCACTAGACTGTCCTTCTCCTCCACTCTCTGTACTGCCTCGCAGCTAAAGCTTCAGCTGAGCGTAACCACATACCTTGAACTGGAGTGAAGCTTAAGTTTATTCTTTGACTTGAGATAGAAGAAAAAGGGAAATTTATTGCCTAACATTTGATAAATGTTCCTGTCTTAAAAGGGAGACGTGAGGAACATGCACAAAGCTACTGAGGAATATTTTCCTTTTTCCTTTTTGTTTGTTTTCTTTGGAAGATCAAGCCAGACGAGGGACGGATACTGACTGGTGTAGCGGGAGGAGGGAAGGAAAAGGATTAGCAGAACTGGTGGGAAACATATGAAGGTAATATAAGAGCAAGAGCTTTGGCCCCGGGAAACAGAAACAGAAGCCGTTAATAACCGCGATTTTCTGTTTCTGACACACACACACACACACATACACACACACACACACACACACACACACCTGGCGACCTCCAGCTTTACCGACGGGCGGGACGGGTGAGTGTGTGTGTGTGTGTGTGTGTGTGTGTGTGTGTGTGTGTGTGTGTGTGTGTGTTAAGAGGGACAACCTTTAACTTGATCAACAGAAACGGAATCCGTTAACAGCTAACACGGCCATCCTATCACGAACAGGAGCCTTCTCTCTGTCTGTCTGTCTGTCCCTCTCTCTCCCCCTTGAGGCGCCACGCCAGAGGACCACAACACTGACGGGGCTGCAGCAAGTGGCGCCTGGCTCACTGTAAGGGGGGGTCGTCATCACCTGCCTGTGTTCGCAGGGAAACATACTTCGTGGAACCTCTGCCTTTGAGGAAGTCTGCCATCACACATGGTAGGGGAGAGAGAGAGAGGGAGTGAAAAATAGAAAGTAGTAATGTGAGGCAGAAAGTACATACGTTAGTCGTAAGTCTTATAAGAGAGGGGAGAGGATCCAGCCACTGGGGAGGAGTGGATGGGTAAGAGCATCGACAGTGTTGTTCCTGTAGTTCGAACTCCCGGGAGGAAGGTCTTCGTGTTGTCGCTCATATCCCTTGTGTTGCGGCGGCCTGAGCGCAGCCAATGAGGCCAGGAGTGGGTGTTGATACCCTGGTGAGTACTACACCCATGGCCTGAGCTTTATCTACTGAAGCAGCAGCGGCAAGAAACAGCATAATGATACTGCTACTTGAAGGTTGCTCTGTGGAAGACCTGTGTCTCCTGCAGTGAGGCCAGGAGTGGGTGTTGATACCCTGGTGAGTACTACACTCATGACCTGAGCTTTATCTACTGCAGCAGCAGCGGCAAGAAACAGCGTAATGATACTGCTACTTGAAGGCTGTGTCTCTTGCAGTACGCCGTAGTTACTGGAGGTGGAATGATGAAGAATGGAAATATGATTTGGACGGTATATCAAACGCATCTGTATCCAATTCCACATCCGAAGGAAAGATGTAGTTTTTCAGACTCATGAGCCAAATGATGCTAAAGGTTCAAATTTATTTTCTAATAGTGGCATTCTAATTCCAAAATTCCAAACTAGATTTATGGGTCTCATGCCTTTTAATTCTCTTAATGCTGGGAAACAACTTTGTAATGTTTCGTGAGCGTTTGATGTACAGTTTATCAAGTTGTGAACTGAAGTTAAAGTGATGGTTGAAGTGCAGAGATGACGACGAAGGACGAAATGATCCGGGAGTGTCCGTTAGGCTACGAGGCCGACAGAAAACTGGAGAAGCTAGATCGAGTCTATGCGGCAAAAAAGGACAATTGGCAGTGGTTGGAGAGGAGGAAGAATAGTATGTAGGAGGAGAGTGTATAATGTGGATCACTGAAGTGAAGACATAGAAGCGTACGAGAAGTGAAATAGAACGAACGGGGACAAATAGATAACATTCCGGAAGTGGTGGAGGTTTAGTGAACTTCAAGAAAATAGGAAGAAAATGGAATGAAATATTACAAGAAAACGGAGAATATACATGAGGCACAAATTAGGGTAAAATCAGGTACGAAACTCGGTTTATTTGGCCATAAAACCCGATTTCCACTCCGGCGTGTTGCACGGATGTCGGGCAGAGCGTCCATACAGCTACACATCCAGGAACTGTGTTGCAAAAATCTCTTGCAATATTCTGCTCCACCTGAACACGACGGTACAACCCTAAGGGTATGATGGGGATGACCTCTGACCTGACCGACCCTTGAGGGTCGCTGGGTTGCTCTTTCTTCCGTTATCGTCCTCTGGTCATTGTATCACTTGGCGGCTTTTGACTTTCCCACTCTACGTCCGGTGGTCAGCTCCACCGAACATCTTCCCCTGAACGCGAACTCCACCCAGGGTCTCCTCCTCCTCGCCATCACCCTCGCCATCCCACTACAAACGTCATAAGCCTCATGAGAGATAAGGACACATCCAAATCTCCTTACTGGAATCACTCCTGGGGCCACACCATCATCATCATCCCCATCATCATTCCTTTCATATCCTTCATGCTCCTTAATTCACCCAGTGAGGTTAATAGCATCAACCAGATCTATGCGTAGCCTATGCAAAACCGCGTTCCTCCTTGACGAAGCCAATGATCATTATTTTTCATTCCCCCTTCCCTTGTCGTACACATGTTCGCCCTAGGTCCCCCATCTCCCAGTGGGCCTCGCCATCGCCAGAGGCCTCAGCCATCGGGACCAGGCTGGGATACGTACAGGAGGAGGTATGGGTGTATGGCCTACGCTAGGAATTGATTACCGTCAAGTTAACATGACTGGAGAGAAGATTGCCTCAGATCTGACTGCTTAAGATCCCGTTCGCGAGGTACCGGGGTCTGGTTAAGAGACCCTCCGGGAGGGTTACGACCTGAAACAAGTTTTAGTACGGGGAAATAGCTGGACTTTTCGAGTTCCCTGTAATGGCGGCAGGTGGCACCAATACTCGTTGTTCTTAACGGTCTGCGGACCCGACTCTTTATTGGCCTTCGGGTGGTGGTGGTGGTGTGGTGTTGGGGGAGGAGGGGGAATCAACATAGAAAACTATCTTCATAAACCCTCTCCCACCCACCCAACACTCCCCCCTACTCAATAAAGTCACGGAGGGGATATCACTAAATAAAGACTATGATCATGACTATCGTCATCTGGTCTTAGAGTACAGTCAGAGTGAGTTACAAGTGTTTCCATACGTTACAGAAGGTCATTTGAATCCTCTGAATGGTGTCGAGGTGATGGTAGATATGGGACTGGCTAGCCACCTGTAGCGCACCAGAGAGTGATGACACCAGCAACGTAAGATTATCAATATCAGAAGACTGGGGACACTTGCATGTCACAGGACGGGGGTTCTAGACAATCCCGTGACATGTGACAGTCACAGGACGAGGGTTCGAAGATGCTCAAGGCACATGACAGTCCACAGGACGGGAGGTTTAGACTGTCTGTGACATGTGACAGTCACAGGACAGGGGTTTTAAGATGCCCGTGACACATGACAGTCACAGGACAGGGGTTTTAGACTGTCTGTGACATACGACAGTCACAGGACAGGGGTTTTAGACTGTCTGTGACATACGACAGTCACGGGACGGGTGTTCAAGTCTTCCCGTGACACATGGCAGTCACGAGACGGGAGGTGTTCCAGACTGCCATGGCATTTGAGTGAGGTTTGACGCGATCCCCGGCGTAGGGGAGTTTATGCTCGACCTGTCAGAGTAGATTTCCCTTGTGATCACACGGAGGCCAGGCCAGCGGGTTGCCTAGCAGGGGGAGCACATGAGGGAGGGAGTGAGTGAGGGAGGGAGTGAGTGAGTGAGGGAGGGAGTGAGTGAGGGAGGGAGTGAGTGAGGGAGGGAGTGAGTCTGGATGTTTACATTGGATACTCACACTCGCACCTCTAGCTTTCAGTGTCACTTTGAGATTCCCAGATCCACAAACACTTGGCTTTGCTCCTCATTGTCAAAACGTATTCGACATATAATAGGGCTAATGTATACCACATGAAATAGGGCATATATAGGTGATAGTGGATGCATAGTCCATTTGAATTGTGCATACGTGTTCCACCTGTAATAGGGGGATACGTTTTTCACACGTAATAGGGGATATGTAGTCCACATGAAAGAGGCGAATGCGCTGCCCAGAAAATTGAAATAGGCAAGAAGGTGCTATCCCACTCGAGAAACAGAGGCAAGAAGATGCACTTCCACCCCAGGAAGTATTGGCAAGCAACATTATGGCACGTCCTACAGGCAAGGACGAATAAGGTGTAGTATCACCCAAACAGATACAAGCAAGAGTGTGCCATCCGCACGGAGAAAGATGTGCAGGAGATGCTATCCCACTCGGGTATAAAGCACGCTTAAGGGCGTGATTCCACCACTAAAACACTGAGATAAAGCGGAAGAAGGTGAAAACGAGCCTATTCATCCACTCTTTTTCGCGAATGAATTTCCTTCTACAGGAAGACTGTGAGGGTACGTCATGACCCCCAGCTGTGTACCTGCTGGCGTGGCGGATCATGTATCGCCATGGGGGCGATGAGGCTCTGTGACCCATGCACCTCCTCCTCCTCTTCCTCCTCCTCTTCTTCCTCCTCCTCTTCCTTCTCCTCTCCTTCTTCCTCCTCCTCCTCCTCCTCCTCTTCCTCCTCCTCCTCCTCCTCCTCCTCCTCTTCCTCCTCTTCCTCCTCCTCTTCTTCCTCCTCCTCCTCCCCCTCCTCTCCTTCCTCCTCTCCTTCCTCCTCCTCCTCCTCCTCCTCCTCCTCCTCCTCCTCCTCCTCCTCCTCCTCCTCCTCTTCCTCCTACTCCTCCTCCTCTTCCTCCTCTTCCTCCTCCTCTTCCTCCTCCTCCTCCTCCTCCCCGGCTGACGGATTGCGCAAGAGGCCACCGCGATGAACTGGCCTCCGACAACCGCAAAAAAATCTCATTGGAGCAAACACAAGTGTCATTAGGACCATCTAAGCCCAGAGGAGCAGACGGAAATAGACCCTCCAGGTAAGACAAGTGTTGAGGAGGGTGAAGAATATGCTAAGCCACTGGGAGGAATGCGGGCAAGGGAGTCGTGTCTCACAGCGTGGATCTGTAATCGTTAAGGGCTCTCATCCGCTGGGTAATCTACAGGCACCACGACGTTATGCACCGCCCTGCAGTGGCAAAGGGGGGGAAGAAGGTGTTATCCCACCCGGGGCAACGTGAGGAAAGAAGGTGCTATGCCACCTGCCCAGAAGAATACTTATGCCACGTGCATACTGTTCCCCTCTGGGGGGGGGGGGGGGGGGGGAAAGACATCTAAGGTGCTTCTGTAAGGAGAAGAAAGGGGAGGATAGCCCTTATGCCACCCACCCGAATTTAAAGATAGCCGAGCAAGAGAATGTTATCCCACCAGGAGAGGAAAAAGGACTGTGGGCTTTATTGACATCATTGGGAAGCGAGTTAATCCCCAGGCGCCCTGACCTGCTGCTGCCTCGCTGGTAATGGCATTTGACCAGGTCACCTCAGCCAATGAGATACCGTTGGCTTTTACTTTGGGAGTTTTCATTGGCTGTTTGGAGGGGAGGGTGGGAGAGAGGCTGACCATACGGAAATGTTGCTTTATTTATACTGAATATTTTATTGAAAACTTGGCAGAGTAACGGATGTTGTCTTTGGGTATCTTGGGCTGTGAGTTTTATGATGTGGTAGGGTAAATAATGCTATACTCGAAGATTTTTTTCTCATAGGAGAATGACCCTTAGCTGAGACGGCACTGGCAGCTGAGGCCTTAATTAAGGCCATCCCATTAATGATATATATATATATATATATATATATATATATATATATATATATATATATATATATATATATATATATATATATATATATATACATACATATTATATATCATACTTTGTCGCTGTCTCCAATTTTATCGACCAACCCCTAGGGATGGATGAACAGCTGGGTTGACTGTGGACCGACTGCCGCAGCCAGCATTCGAACCCATGCACTCGACCCTGGGCAGCAGCCCGCTTAATACATCAGAATTTCTCATAATGTTTCATCTCTTTTTTTCACTTGAACAAGTCTGACGTTGGGAGTCTAAGGTAAACATTGTTTAATGTGACGAGGTAAACATTGTTTAATGTGACGAGGTAAACATTGTTTAATGTGACGAGGTAAACATTGTTTAATGTGACGAGGTAAACATTGTTTAATGTGACGAGGTAAACATTGTTTAATGTGACAAGGTAAACATTGTTTAATGTGACGAGGTAAACATTGTTTAATGTGACGAGGTAAACATTGTTTAATGTGACGAGGTAAACATTGTTTAATGTGACGAGGTAAACATTGTTTAATGTGACAAGGTAAACATTGTTTAATGTGACGAGGTAAACATTGTTTAATGTGACGAGGTAAACATTGTTTAATGTGACGAGTTAAACATTGTTTAATGTGACGAGGTAAACATTGTTTAATGTGACGAGGTAAACCTTGTTTAATGTGACGAGGTAAACATTGTTTAATGTGACGAGGTAAACATTGTTTAATGTGACGAGGTAAACATTGTTTAATGTGACGAGTTAAACATTGTTTAATGTGACGAGGTAAACATTGTTTAATGTGACGAGGTAAACCTTGTTTAATGTGACGAGGTAAACATTGTTTAATGTGACGAGGTAAACATTGTTTAATGTGACGAGGTAAACATTGTTTAATGTGACGAGGTAAACATTGTTTAATGTGACGAGGTAAACATTGTTTAATGTGACGAGGTAAACATTGTTTACTGTGACGAGGTAAACATTGTTTAATGTGACGAGGTAAACATTGTTTAATGTGACGAGGTAAACATTGTTTAATGTGACGAGGTAAACATTGTTTAATGTGACGAGGTAAACATTGTTTACTGTGACGAGGTAAACATTGTTTACTGTGACGAGGTAAACATTGTTTAATGTGACGAGGTAAACCTTGTTTAATGTGAGAATGACTTCCTCGTGACGAGATGATAAATAAAAGTGTGTTTAAGCCTTTAAGTACGATTGTATGAGCCTTGGGTACACTTACTTTTTTTTTGACTTGACACTCTGGGATGAGGTCAGAGGTCACGCCATCGTCCCCAAGGATCGTACCGTATCGTGGTCATGGATCGTACCATCATGCACTGGGATCGTATTGCATGACGATAGATAGACATATTACATAAGTTATAACAATATCGAAGAAGATACGATAGAACTGAAAGCCTCACATATTTGAAGAGTCAGAGTTAACTGAATATTACAGATATTCTTGGGAATATTTCCTGAAGACTCGATGCAAAAAAAAAATAGATATTGGGTATCCAGGTTGAGAAAGACGGAAAGACTTTTCAATATTCTGTCCAGTGGGATGGGCAGCATGAACGGAGTGACCACTGAAACTTTCAGTGGGGAGCTTGACCCCTGGGTAAGGCAGGTGTCATACATAAACCTCAGCAAAGACAACTAAGTAGTGTGTGTGTGTGTGTGTGTGTGTGTGTGTGTGTGTGGGGCTGGCTGGGCAAGACAACAAGTGTTGTGAGTTGTGGAAATCACAACGGTGAGCACAACGCGCTCGTGGTGCTCACTATTTGTAGGTACGCACATACTCTGTCTGTCTGTCTGTCTGTCTCTCTCTCTCTCTCTCTCTCTCTCTCTCTCTCTCTCTCTCTCTCTCTCTCTCTCTCTCTCTCTCTCTCTCTCTCTCAGGGGTCGCTGCAGTGACCCCATAGTGGTTGTTTGCACTGACCTACGAGTGGTGGCTGCTGCAGTGTATGTATCCCCCCCCCCCGGAGATTGGTTGTTTGCAGTGACCCCAGAGTGGTTATTTAAGTTGAAGAGGGGTTTATGCCGTCACCCCAGAGACCATGAGAGGCACTGTCTGTGGCCAGGAACATGGCTGAAGAATTTAAGGTAATGGAGTTGAAGCAGTTGTAAGGAGGCCTGATTTTGACTACAGCATTACAGGTACAGAAGTTTAGGAATCAGTACTTGAAAGGACTTTGAGGTCGATATAGTGCCAAACCTCTCCTTAGAATACCGCAATAGAGGGAGTCTTAAGGAGGGAAATGAATTACAATACAGACTGAATATCGACCTAAAGTAGATGGACAAGGAGATTGTCAGAAAAGCTTATCCAGCGAATGTCAGACTCAGAGTACAGAATGCAGCGCCGGTCCAGTCACTCCACCCGAAAGGGTAGAATGATCTGCTGGAGAAGGTACAGAGGCGTAGAACAAAGATTGGACTGGAGACAAAGGGAGCTTAACTTCAGTAAAGAGTCGAGCAGCCATGACATTACCTAAGTTAAAGAAGATGAGGAAGAATGGAGACATGATAACAACGCGCGTGTTTATGACTACAGGTGATGAACTTAGATATTAAAAGCACTCGTCAAAAATAAGGTTGAGAGGATGGGCATTGCTGGAAACAGAATATAGAGTTGAGGTGCGAGAGATGTGAAGAAAAGCCGAATGTTGCGACAGCAATTTTGCAGGCTTGGAGCGAGGTAAGAGAGGCCGCGGGTAATGCTGACAGCATACATGAGCGCAGAGGATTTTATGATATAGAACAGAGTGCAAGAGACCTGGCACTCACGAGGGTAGTTTACACACACACACACACACACACACACACACACACACACACACACACACACACACACACACACAGTGAGTCTTGAAACTGTGATTGCTTACGACACACAAAAGTTTAAAAGAGTTGTTTGATGGACGAAGTTGAGGAGATGGGGAGCCTCGCCATTGTACAACTCCCCTGTGCCTTACGGGTAAATACAGATGAATAAATAGTTGAGTTACAGTCTCGCACGGTAACGTACGTACGCATAAATATGCGAGGGAGTTCGTGGAAGTGCCTCGGGCTTATCTTGTTATGAGTTATGAGGTATTGTCGAGGCCCGAGGCAAGAGGTGTTGAGTAGCTTCCTCCTTAACTTCTCTGTTTGTATAGTCAGGTCTCCCAGGACACACCTGGATCCGGGACCAGCAAGAATCCCCAAACATTTCAGCTTCCAGGGACACTCCTGGATCCAGGACTAGCATGAATCTTCAAGCATTCCAGCCTCCAAGACATTTCTGGATCCTGCATTCCAGCTTCCAGGACACTCCTGGATCCAAGGAGAGCAAGAATCCCCAAGCATTAAAGCTTCCAGGACACTCCTGGACCCTGAACCAGCAAGAATCCTTAAGTATTCCAGCATCCAGGACACTCCCGGATCCAGGACCCAGCAAGCATACCCAAGCATTCCAGCTTCCAGGACACTCCTGACCCGGGACCATCCAAGACTCCTTTGCCGTCCAGGACATTGCTAAGACGAGACCACCAATACCCTCCTACCGTCCAGGACTCACGAAGTTTGGCCACGAAAATGGAGCAGAATTTACAAGTTTTACCAACTTTACAAGACCGAGTCTCGTGCTGGAAAGCGGAGGTAGGGGTTTGTGCCTCCAGTTAAGATGGATTCTTCTTCCCCCACCACCCAGTTTATCTTCTATTCTTTCCACGCGTTTTTTCTCCCCCTCCTTCCTCTCTCTCTCTCTCTCTCTCTCTCTCTCTCTCTCTCTCTCTCTCTCTCTCTCTCTCTCTCTCTCTCTCTCTCTACGTAATGGGCGTTTATGTATATATATATATACGTATATATGAGTGGATGGGTGCATTCTTCGTCTCTTTCCTAGCGGGAAACAGCGATTATGTATAATAGATTAGATAAATGAATAGATAGATAATATATATATTATTTCTTTTTCTTCCTGGCTTGTATACCTTTCCAGCCTCGTTGAATTACCATCAGGAAAAAATGGCCTCTTTGCTCCCTCTTTCATACCTAGTTTTAGGATATTATGATATTACTGGAAAGGAGGATTTCCAGACTCATGTCTCGCATCTAGCTTCTCGTCTGCGAGACACAAGAGATATGTCGATAGTATTCTATCTCTTATCTCCCCCACACACACACACCTAGCTCTCCACCATCTAGCCACTGGTCTGTCTCCATCTGTACACATGAAGTGGTGGTGATATCGGATTGAAAGCAATGTATACGAAGGGTCTTTTGTAATCTAAAGTTGGGGGGGAAATGATCCTACTGTTGTTTGGAATTGTGGATCGAGAAAACTTTTAAGCAGAGTTGAAATCTCATCTGCTGTGTCATGAGGGATGCATGATAACAGAGAGGTTAAGGCGAAGGAAAAGGAGGAAGAGGATTAGCCCCCCTCCCCTTCCCTCATGATAAGAGATAGGATTAATTTTATGTCACAGGAAATACAGGATGGTAACCAGGTCCGATGATTCGTGGTGGGAGAGATGATTGTACTGAAGAAGTGAAGAGTGTTATTGATGATATGTAATCCCTCAAAGTACCTGGACGATTCTGAACAAATGGGTGGTTATAACGATGAAGGAACAATCAGAGTGGTACACGAAGCAATTGGCTTCACGCATTTCAGAGATGGTAAAGTAGCAGTGACGAGGAAATACCAGAATAGAGAAGTACCTTGAGGGAAATTTGGATTCTCATAGAGGCACGAAAGTCATGGAGACTCAAGGGTAAACAGGAAAATTTTCTATACTAGCGAGTTGAATGAGCCTACGAGGATCTAAAGGGACTGACACACCATCCTTAGTCGATTTAATCTTCACGTATAGAAGATGGGAACTGAGAATATGAAATGTGATACCCCTGTCGTGCTCAAGGGGTCGTACCGTCGTGCTCAAGGGGTCGTGCCTTCGTGCTCAAGGGTCGTACCATCGTCCTCAAGGGTCGTACCATTGTGTTCAAGGGTTGTACCATCGTCCTCAAGGGTCCTACCATCGTGCTCAAGGGTCGTACCGTCGTGCTCAAGGGACGTATCATCGTGCTCAAGGGACGTACCGTCGTGCTCAAGGGTCATACCATCGTTCTCAAGGATCGTACCGTCGTGTTCAAGGGTTGTACCATCGTGTTCAAGGATCGTACCGTCGTGTTCAAGGGTTGTACCATCGTGTTCAAGGGTCGTACCATCGTTTTCAAGGGTTGTATACCAGTTGAGGCCTCTAGCGACACTGTCCCGCCTGAGGGCCAGCCAGCCAGGGTTGCTGGACTCCAGGCCTGTTCACCTGCACAACCCCGGGCTGCCGCCGGCGGCCGGGCTGGTACGCTCCCTCACACCACCTTTAACAAGGCTCTAAAGCCTGTGAGATATTTACGCTCCTGCGCTCGAGACGTTTGAAAAAAAAAAGAAAGAAAAAAAAGGAATCCTCTGGCGACAGTTTAAATGCTTTACGGTCGGCGGCGTTTAAGACAGTTGGGTGTGGATGTGCGACGTAGCGAGAGGCAGTTGGATTTAAACGGTGGTGGTAAACTTGTTAAGCGCTGCCTCTGTGTCCTTCAGCGAGGGACGTGGTGAGTCTTGAGGCGAGGTACTGGTGTTGCGACACTGCCCAATGAGACTTCAGTCGCTCTGGAGATGACAAAGAACAACACCAGCTGATCAAGAAGACTTTCCATGTCAAAACGCGTGTTCCCAACACCACGCAGGCCAAAGTTTGGTGCTAGATACGAGAGATGTATTTCCTTTCATAATCGAAAAAAAAGGTGTCTTTCCGTTAGTGCTCGATATGAAAGATTTATTTCCTTTCATAATGAAAAACAAGATGTCTTTCCGTTAGTGCTAGATATGAAAGATTTATTTCCTTTCATAATCGAAAAAAAAGATGTCTTTCCGTTTCAAGATTTGACTCAACGACTAATATATGTTGCTTGATCATTTTTGGTCTTTCAAGTTACCTTAGACTTGATTCGTCTGATTTTTCTCCATGTAATGCATACGAAAATCCTGGGCTATACATTTCATCTTAGATGGGACGAAGTACTTGAACAGCAACAGGATTGTGAACATATGGAACCATTTGTCAATTACAGAGATTGAAAGCAATGCTATAGATATATTTTTTTAAGAGTAGGCTTGATAGATATGTCGCTTCAAGTCTACGAATTACATTACTAGCACTTCCATAGTCACACTGGCAATTGACATGCTATTCTTTCTAAATTACCTGTGTGGCGTCTAACTTATACTACACGAATCTGTGAGTTTCTGATACATTCCATTATCACAAACAGAATCGAAGAACCCAATGGTCTATCTCTGTGACTCCCTCGACTTTGAACTATGAAGTCATCACTAGATAAACCCATTTTGTAATGTATATCTTTTTTTGAGCTTATAATTGATGAAGAAAACACCGACCATTTATTACTCAGTTGCCCTGCACTTTGTGCACGTAAACACACACACACACACACACACACACGGACACAACATCGCAACATTAAAATGACCTAGTTTGGTCGCTATCGGTGGACGTGGCCAGCTTCCTGAGCGCTGCCGGAGCCTCACAAGACTCCTGGAGCAGGAAGGAATTAGTAGTAGTAGTAACCATAATTAAACCAAGTTAAAGGAGTGTCTTCAGTCTGCCAGTCATCGACCCCGTTACAGAAAAAAAAAAAAGGACATCTTCCTTTCACAGTTTACGTTCGTGTAAACAAAGGCGAGAGTTGCCAGCGGCCTCCGTATGTTTTCAGGGAAGACTGAAGAGAAATGTACGTGTATGGGTGTGTGTGTGTGTGTGTGTGTGTGTGTGTGTGTAGATCGGGCGTCGTGGTAGATGTATGAGTGTGTATCTATACCACCACACGTATTTGGTACACGTGTGATAATCAAATTAACCAACGCGTCTGGGACGCAAGACAGGGAGAATTGTAGGTTTAAAGGTAGATTGGCGACGGTTTTACGGGCAGCTAAACAGGCCTGTTAGGGAAGTAATGACAGTTTACAGCCGGGCATCGGAGGAGGAGGAGGAGGAGGAGGAACCAGCATAGTGTGACGTTAGCCCATCGCATACCTCAGGGAACCGAGGAGAATGTTGGGGTATTTCACTGAGCATTAGACTGAGTACTGAAGGGAAATGAAAAAGGGGTAACTTTTAGCACGTAAGACACTGTATCCTTCATTCATGAATCCCTTGTTTATTACCTGTGATTATGAGAAAGGTGTGGTTATTACCGCTGATGTGTAGGTCGATATGTTACTGAGAACTTGGCATACAGTCAGTGTTAAACCCTTGAGCGCGACGGTACGATCCTCAAGCGCGACGGTGCGATTCTTAGGGACGACGTTACGATCCATGTGCACGGAGGGACGACCATCTGGTTATGATTGCCTGGTCTTTATGCCATTTTTTTAAGGATAAGGCCAAAGGGCGTGCTCCTTGTTCGACCGACGTGCTCAAGGATCGAGCCTTTGTATTCGAGGGGTCGAACCGTTGTACTTAGTGATTGTACCGTCTTGTTGAGGGAGGCAAACCAAACGACCATCCGGTCGTTAGTACAAATATAACCTTTACTCACAACCCTCGTGGTCAACCTCCGTGTTTGGTCAGGGGAAAAGGTGCTAGAGAAGATCAGACATGTCTCTTACGATCAACAACATGTCATACTTCTGCACCTTATCTTACCCCATGGTGATATTTTGGTCTTGTTCTTGAAAAGGATATTTTGTAAAACATTGACAGCAATGTGTCGATATTTTCCTGATTTCTGGGTTATTCTATGATAGTCCTTTTCTCAAGACAGGCGTCTTATGATCTCCATCTGTTGTCTGTCTCAGTGAAAACCTCTTTTATGTTTGTACTTAACTGAGAGGAGGATTATATTCCTCTAGGCGATGAGAGATTTGTAGATGTTCTCTCGTTGCGTGTTGAACACTTCACTAATAACTTGGAAGTGCCATAGATTTATGTACAGGTGACCTCATGGCTACACCCAGGGTGTGTATTACCCCCAGGGTGTGTACTATTCCCAGTACTTGCTACACAGTGTTGGAACAGCTCGTAGGTGATGACCATGAGCTGTATATGTTTATAAATCCGTTTAAGACGGGTGTGGAAAGGGCAGTGTGCCCACGAGTGCTTACTGTATTATATGCTATAAAGAACAGGTATGATATACCATTTGGTATGGCAGGAGAACAAATGGATAACAGAGTTGTTCAACTTCTGGCTTTTGTGGATGGTGTCCGCCGGCCCCCGCTAATGATAATTGGGTCATTAAACTGTAGATCATAAAGTGGACCACGGCGCAGCCGAGCTAATTGGCTAATGTGATGATGCTGACGTTGGAGAACGACCGAAGTACGGCAGCTGTGATTTAGGAGCTGAGTTTCAATCCTGTATTGAGGCAGTTTTGGGCTCCCAGTCATTTGCTATCACTCTCACTGACGGTCCTGTCTGTCCTGGGCGAAGTTATGTGTAGGGGGAAGGGGCCGCTGTGGAGAGGTGGTGCACGTCAGAAAAGCCGTGGTGGTATGGAGACGAGCTGGCTACAGGTACTGGTGGCGTAGAGGGTAGGGGGTGTGACCATGGGGCGTTGATTGATCTGTGACACTGTCAGAGGCTGCTGAACTGTGCACTCCAAGCTCAGCCTATGAGCGGTAGCCCAAAGGAATGACAGGTCCTTAATGCT
Source organism: Panulirus ornatus (assembly GCF_036320965.1). Taxonomy (NCBI): domain Eukaryota; kingdom Metazoa; phylum Arthropoda; class Malacostraca; order Decapoda; family Palinuridae; genus Panulirus; species Panulirus ornatus. Next base: position 4,945,766 of record NC_092247.1, on the reverse strand, counting down.
CGGGTAATGTCCACACACCCCACAGTGTGGGCTGCCTCATTCACCCCCTCCTGTAGCAGTCTGGGCACTGTCCACACCCCACAGTGAGGGCTGCCTCATTCACCCCCTCCTGTAGCAGTCTGGGCACTGTCCACACCCCACAGTGAAGGCTGCGTCGGTTACTTCCTCCTCCCCTTCCCCTCCTCCTGTAGCGGCCACGCTAAGGTGTTTTCCACCTTACATTATGAGCTGCATCCATTACCTCCCTTCCCCTGAGGAACTATGGTACACAGTGAGGTCCACAGAGCAAGACTGGCCGTATGCACTCACACCTCCTGATCCCAACATGTATAATGTTGTCCTCTGAGGCGGTCGTCGTCTTGGCCGCGTGTCTAGCGCAGGTTTTATGGAGGTAGTCAGCGAGGACCACTGTCTCTCTCCCTCCCACCCTCCCTCCCCGCTGAGCCCTCTCCCACCTGATGTATCCTGCACGTTTATGCATCGCTCGTTACTCCTCTGCCTCGCTCTTGTTACTTTCAACTTTCCTGAACATGACTTTACGACACTTGGGTCATGATGACTTGGTCTGTAAGTCAAGAGACTAGCCAGTCAGCAAAGGGCTGTGCATTCGTGCTCGAAGGATCGTACCGTCGTGCTCAAGGGTTGTACCGTCGTGCTCAAGGGTCGTACCGTCGTGCTCAAGGATCGTACTATCGTGTTCAAGGATCGTACCATCATGCCGGGATTATGATAGATATTGGAAAAACGAGGTTTCGGATACTTTATCACAACAGAATACACCAATTCACACGTTCCGTAATCCTCACTGGTTCGGGACTTTCCCCACCACCTCGGACACATGGCTCGGGCACATCTCAAGTCTGAACTTCAGGACTGAACTGGCGATGGTTGGTTTCGAGCGACTATACCAGTAGTACTGGGGGCCAAGGTTATGGCTGGCCCTGTGTTGCGGGTTGGCTCAAACCTGAAGGACAACGTTGCTTTGGTAAATGATGACTCTTTAGGGGAGCCCTCCCTTCTGCGTACGCTGATTGGATATGATTACCGCTACACATGTCCATATCCATACTTTCTGCCTTCATCCATTACCGTCGCCACCGTGCCACACATGAAATAGCATTCCTTTCCCCCCTCCAGCACGGCAGCGCCAGGAATAGACGAAAAAGGCCACCTTCGTTCCTCAGGCTCGCTCACTGCGGTAATTAGACATGGAACTATCGTAGTAGCTACCTTCTGTGTCTATTGATAGCAACTGGATTCCAACCCGTGTACTCTGTGAGTTGATTGGGTGTGATTAATGGTCTGAGTGTAGTGTGTGTGTAGTGTGTGTGTGTGTGTGTGTGTGTGTGTGTGTGTGTGTGTGTGTGTGTGTGTTGACCACTGGAGATGGTTGGAGAGGGTTTGAGATAGAGTTCGGCCCAACGCTTTCGCGAATTGTCTTCTTCTACCGCTATGTCTCAGACTATGACTTAGGTACGTTCGTGGAGGTGTGATCCAGCAGGTTGTCCATTGTAGCAGTTCTTGAGATGTTGTGCCTCACACAGACTAACTTTGGTGAGGTGGAGGGAAACCTGTCCACTTATATTGTGGTGGAGATGTTGCTTTATCTCCTGTCCACTTATATTGTGGAGACGTTGCTCAGTCTTCCCTCTGTGACCTTAGTATTGTGGAGATGTTGCTTCATCTTCTCTCTGTGACCCTTCGTATTGTGGAGATGTTGCTCAGTCTTCCCTCTGTAGATTCACCCATTCTTCCCATTCTTTATAATGTGGCTGAAAAACTGCATCAGAAAATACAGAAATAACAAAAAAGGGAAGACGCTTACAGCTGTAGGCCTACGGTGATTACTGAATGGAAAGAGGCCTACGGTGATTACTGAGAGGACGGGGTAGGGTCAGCCTTGTGTTCGTTGATCGGTCACTAGTGATTAACCTCCTCAGAAAATACAGGAAAATTAGGGACGGCGTGACAGCTGTAGGCCTACGGTGATTACCGAGTGGACGGGGTGATCCTCCATGTGCTCATTAGTAATCATTAATCATGATTACCGACCCGGGCGCTCTCTGGTCGGGCGCTAGTACCCGACACTGCCTCTCTCTCCCGGGCGACACTGTCTGGTTAATGTCACTGAAGTCTTGTTGCTCTGGGTAGTGTAGCTTTGCTCTCTCTCTCTCTCTCTCTCTGTCTCTGTCTCTGTCTCTGTCTGTCTCTCTCTCCACCCCCTTTTCCCCCATTCCCCTTTTCTGTATGCTGATTGGACGAGGATGCCACAGCTCTGGGCTTGTGTGTGTCTCTCTCTCTGGACGCTGGTTGGCCGGCGCGTATAAGAAAAATAGAATATAGAAGGAAGTTCGTATTGATGTGGGCGTTCCCTATAGAGTGAGTGCATGTGGACATTACTGCGGGTCCTTTGTGTGAGTTGATTGGGTGTGATTAATGGTCTGAGTGTAGTGTGTAGTGTGTGTGTGTGTGTGTGTGTGTGTGTGTGTGTGTTGACCACGGGGGATGGTTGGAGAGGGGCCCCAGTGGGTGGCTGCCCGTAGGAAAATATAATTGGATACCAAACCCCGGGTTCCGTCACGTGCTGTGTCCGTGTTTTGATTGGACATGGTCGCTCCCGCTCCCTCACTCTTGTTCTCCGCTGTGGGATGGAGTCTGATCGAGTCTGGCGCAGTACGCTGATTGGACGGCTCTCATGGAGTAAGGGGGGGGGGGGGGCGCTGCCGCCTCTGGCTGGCCTCTGTTTTGTGTGTTTGAGGGAGAGAGATACAACGGTGCACGGAAATTGACCCCTTATGATTCATTCAGCCCCAGTGGACTGCGATCTGGAAATAGTATTACAAAACAATTATTCAGGGTTGTATACCCGTGTCTGACTCTTGTGGGTAGATATATATATATATATATAGACCCTGTTATCCACCACTTAGGCCTACAGAGATCTCACCCACATCAAGCAGGCTGGCAGCAGAACGTATGATATACAAGGGGAGAGTTGGCGTCGTATGTTCTGTGGTTGATGACGTACTGACGTCTTGTCTGTAGGGGGGTTGGGGGTGGGGGGTGAGTCCGTGGTAACGCGTGACGTCGCTGGGAAAGTGTAGTTACGTAAAGCTGTTTGGTAAAGCCCCATTAAGGTTTGCCTCTGTTGCCTGGCTGGCTGGACTGTGGTAGAGAGCAAGTCGTTAAGCATTAATGCCATTGATCTCTCTATGTCACCTGGCTAGAACTGGGGGGGTCAGGAAATGCTCATTTTTACTACCAATGTTAAAGTTCATGCGAGGTGAAGTCGACGTTGTAGGTGTCCAGCCTCTTTTATCAGAGCAGACAAACGGTTCTCCAATGCAGCTTTGAGGTAGGTGTCTCCCCACCCACAGTTGAAGGTGGAGATGCACCACCAGCTTTCTATACAGACGCGGCTGATGTCTGACGTGTTATGGAAGGTGTGGGGAGGAGGACTTTGACTGAGGCAAGATTGATGTTTCTGAAGTATATAAGTTGCGGAAAAGAGGGGGAAAGAGAGGTGGAGGGAGCGGTATGGTTGTGAAGAGCCGGTGAGATGGAAGGAGGGAGGAGTATGGCTACCGAGATGGAGGGAGAGGAGTATGGCTACCGAGATGGAGGGAGGGAGGAGTATGGCTACCGAGATGGAGGGAGGGAGGAGTATGGCTACCGAGATGAAGGGAGGGAGAGGAGTATGGCTACCGAGAAGGAGGGAGGGAGGAGTATGGCTACCGAGATGGAGGGAGGGAGGAGTATGGCTACCGAGATGGAGGGAGGGAGAGGGAGTATGGCTACCAAGAGACTGTGAGGAGGAGGGAGAGGTGTGGCGACGAGGAGAGGGTGTTGAGGTGGAGGCTGCCTGTGTAGGGCAGCGAGATGATGGAGCAAGGACGGGGAACTGATTGTGGTGCGGGGGGAATGCTGGTCGAGGAACCTCCCGGGAATATTGGTGATCATGTTAGTAGGGCTGGAGGAGAGGCCTTGGCTCTTAGTAGGTTGGAGAGGCTCCAGCTGTCAGTAGGTTGGAGGAGAGGCCTTGGCTCTCAGTAGGTTGGAGAGGCTCCAGCTGTCAGTAGGTTGGAGGAGAGGCCTTGGCTCTCAGTAGGTTGGAGAGGCTCCAGCTGTCAGTAGGTTGGAGGAGAGGCCTTGGCTCTCCGTAGGTTGGAGAGGCTCCAGCTGTCAGTAGGTTGGAGGAGAGGCCTTGGCTCTCCGTAAGTTGGAGAGGCTCCAGCTGTCAGTAGGTTGGAGGAGAGGCCTTGGCTGTCAGTAGGTTGGAGAGGCTCCAGCTGTCAGTAGGTTGGAGGAGAGGCCTTGGCTCTCCGTAGGTTGGAGAGGCTCCAGCTGTCAGTAGGTTGGAGGAGAGGCTACAGCTATCAGTAGGTTGGAGAGGCTCCAGCTGTCAGTAGGTTGGAGGAGAGGCCTTGGCTGTCAGTAGGTTGGAGAGGAGACCTTGGCTGTCAGTAGACTTAGAGGGAAGTGAGACGCCAGGTGTTGTGAGGATGTAGACTGAGGACCTTGATGTGGCTTTGCTGTGTGGTTGGTACCAGTGGAAGGTGAGACTTGAATCGTTAATTCCAGTGGCAATGTAAATTATGCTCAATTATCATATCAGAATGAGAATTCGTCCATTAATGATGTTAATTTGTCCCTTGCATTATACTGAATACGGATGATAAACGAAGCAAAATTAATATCAGCAAAAGCTACATTGTAGTTTACGAAGCGATAATTATTTATTCAAATCACATCTCCAGGCCTGAGCATTTGTATATATTTTCCTTACGGGTCTTACCAAACAGATGACTATATTATATACATTTTGTTGTCATTAAAAGTGTAATTCGTTATTGAAATTCTGATATTTTCTATGCTAGAATCAGCAACAGTTGGAGACATGTTGGTGTGTGAGTGGGGCAGGGTTCGACAGAAGATGTTCTATGTCTTCTCCAGTAGATAGATAGATAGATAAATAGAGATAGATAGATAGATAGATAGAGAGAGAGAGAGAGAGAGAGAGAGAGAGAGAGAGAGAGAGAGAGAGAGAGAGAGAGAGAGAGAGAGAGAGAGAGAGAGAGAGAGAGAGAGAGAGAGAGAGGCCTGTGTATCATGGGTGTAGACTTCACCACTGCTGCTCGGACCACCCCGCGCCCGCCCCCTGTTTTGATGGGAGAGATAGCAGTTGAACGCTAAGCTTGCAACGCTCCCTACAGAGGAAGCTTATCTTGATATGATATCGTTACGGAGTCAAGGTCCAGCTTTTTGCATCTCTGTAGTACAAGGTATTTAACTCCCTGATCACGACTGTGTGACCCTTATATAAAAAGGTATTTAACTCCCTGATCACGACTGTGTGACCCTTATATAAAAAGGTATTTAACTCCCTGATCACGACTGTGTGACCCTTATATAAAAAGGTATTTAACTCCCTGATCACGACTGTGCGACTCTTATATATAAAGGTATTTAACTCCCTGATCACGACTGTGTGACCCTTATATAAAAAGGTATTTAACTCCCTGATCACGACTGTGTGACCCTTATATAAAAAGGTATTTAACTCCCTGATCACGACTGTGTGACCCTTATATATAAAGGTATTTAACTCCCTGATCACGACTGTGTGACCCTTATATAAAAAGGTATTTAACTCCCTGATCACGACTGTGTGACCCTTATATATAAAGGTATTTAACTCCCTGATCACGACTGTGTGACCCTTATATAAAAAGGTATTTAACTCCCTGATCACGACTGTGTGACCCTCATATAAAAAAAAAGGTATTTTGCTGGAAGGTTATACAACAGGCCACCGCCCCTGATACATGTCACTTTTTAGGCTGTGATTTTAGCTGGTTCCTTAACGCTTAGGTGGAGCTATTTTGCCATCTCTGAGATAACTGGATTTAAGTATTTATTGACCACAAATATGTGAACCCACGAGGCCAGGATGGTTGAGTGTCTTCGGTGGACATAACACAGAGCGTCATTGTCCACCTGTTCTTTTGTTCCTTCATCTTCTTGTGGAAAAGGAAATTGTGTTGTAAAGCCAAGAGATACGACTGTCGCTAAGGAATGTTGGATAGAGAATAAGGAAGACTGCCATCTTTTTTTTTTTTTATTGAACTTAACTGAGTTACGATGGGCCAGACTGAAGATTTTGATCATGATGATGATGATGATAATGATTATTATTATTATTATAAATATTATCATTATTATTATTATTATTATTATCATTATCATTATCATTATCATTATTATTATCATTATTATTATTATTATTATTATTGTTATTGACGAAGGAGCAGCGAGGGATTATGACCTGTCGACCCACACACGCACATCAGTGGTGGCGGAGGACCCTGTGCGTGTCTTCGGCTCCCACATAGACTGTGGGAGGTGCAGATCAAAGGCGGGCGTGTGGCTTTCCTTAATGGGGCTGTAGAGGGAGCTTCAGGCTCGCTTTAAGGGCTTGTTAGGGCTTTAAGCAGGTCCTTTTAGGGCTTGGGGTTGTAGCAAGGCCCTCAGGCCGACCTTAGGAGCTTCTGTAGCAAGGGCTAAAGGCCGGCACTAAGGGCTTCGTAGGGCCTCAGCAAGGGGCTTCAGGAATGTCTCAGGGACTTGCTACGGCCGCAGCAAAGCACCTTGAGGTCAGCCATAAGGGCTCGCTCGAGCTGTAGCCAGGCCCTCTGGCTGGCTTGAAGAGCTTCTCATGGATCTGGGAGCCTCTCCTCCACCTTGACGACGGCTACTCCAGGCGCCGCCAGGATGTGAAGGCACCAAGCAGTGAGGAAGAGGCTGGCTGGCTGGCTGGATGGATGGATGGATGGATGGCTGGCTGGCTAGATGGGTGACTGGCTGGCTGGCTGGCTGGCTAGCTGGCTGGCTAGCTGGCTGGCTGAGTGGCTGGGTGGCTGGACCCAGAGGACGATCGCTGATATCTCTTATGATAGCAGCTCCCGCCTGACCAGCTCTCGCTTAACGTAGCGACAACCTGAGAGGGAAAACACGACCTGTAATAGGAGAAAGGGGTCGTCTGTGGTGACTATTGTACTCGGGTATGAGGGGCCCAAGTGTATGGAAACAATGAAGTAAAAGAGAAATGCAGTTTTTATGCGTTGTTTTTTTCATATATTCTTCTTCTGAGGCTTTCTGAACTTGAAGTAATTGTTAAATGAGAGTGTAAACAAGGTCTTGAAACTGCCAGGGGTAGCGGGACGTGTGGAGAAGCGAGGCCAATAATGTCAGGAGTAATTTGGGAGGACGAAAAGTTAATTAAGAGACTGTTCTTATTCTCCTGCCTTCTCTATATCTTTCAGTTGCTACACCCTGTCTGTCTGTCTCTCTGTCTGTCTATCTGTTTGTCTGTATGTCCCTCTGTCTCTCTGTTTGTCTGTCTTTCTATCTGTCTGTCTCTCTATCTGTCTCTCTATCTGTGTGTGTGTGTGTGTGTGTGTGTGTGTGTGTGTGTGTGTGTGTGTGTGTGTATGTGTGTGTGTGTGTGTGTGTGTGTGTGTGTGTGTGTCTGTCTGTCTGTCTGTCTGTCTGTCTGTCTGTCTGTCTGTCTCTCTCTCTCTCTCTGTCTCTCTCTCTCTCTCTCTCTCTCTCTCTCTCTCTCTCTCTCTCTCTCTCTCTCTCTCTCTCTCTCTCTCTCTCTCTCTCTCTCTCTCTCTCTCCCTAAGACCCGTCTGGACAGACGTGGAGGGAAAGGGGACAACAGAAACCCACAGTTACTGTGGCCATACCACACTCCTAGCTTCTGGTTATACTGGCAATGTTTAAGACGAGCTGATCTCTCGCAGTCTTGAACGGGACTTGTTCAAGACGGGCTAGCGACTCTGATGCTCATGGTCCGAAGGTGGGAATGGTTCTCTGTGTGGGTTACTGTGTGAGGAGACCAGTATCATTCCAGCCCCTCTTCCGTGCCGCAGACTTACTGGAAGTGGAGGTGCCTGAAGAGGTCATCTGTCCCCCTTGTGTTAGCTCGTCAGGTACGAGGAGTGGGAGGGAGGGAGGGAGACAGACGTAGTCTAGCTTAGGCTTCTGTCGTATCCTTTTGTTCTTGTTGTTGTGGTCGAGTTGAGAGGAAAGTCGACCACTTTAATGAGAGGGAGGGAGTTCTTATGGGCGTCAGTGGCAGCCCCTTTCAACGTTAAGAGTTCCGGATGCTTGATGCAAATTGTCTCCTGGAATTCCTGATCACATCCGAGTGACGCAGCAAGAGCTGAAATTGTTCAAGGAAGGTCATGACGTGCGTCTTTCCCCGTGAATCACTTAGGGGCGTATCAGGTCATGTGTGAGATTCTCTGTGTTTCCCTGTTCGATTCCCCCTGAGGATTTACGCCACTGGGTATGACGAGGTGACCTTTTTGACCTGGGTTTTATAAAAGGTTAGGTCATGGGCCAGGGCCTCACATCTAAAGCTCTTAGATTGCATAAAGGTCGTACCGTCGTGTTCAGGTGTACATGGGAAAGACAGAGGACAGGAGACTTTAATGGTCCATGACGAGGTTATCTGCTATCATAGTCTTAATTGTGTTAGGGACAAGATAGTACAGCAGAAGGCGCCGTAGAAGGCTAAGGTCGAATTGTATCTAGGGGAGTGTCATTGTGTTGCTCTGACGTCAGGAGGCATGAGGTGAAATACTCGATAGATATCAGCGAAGGCGGGAGGTCATGTGTGTGTGTGTGTGTGTGTGTGTGTGTGTGTGTGTGTGTGCCCAGCGCTCCTCACATCCTGGTTATGGAGAAAATGTTACAACATAAAACACCAGCTGGCTCTTACGTCCAGCAGGTTGCACCACTCGGGTCTCCTTAGCTTCGGGGGAGGCCAGGTTATCCCCCGGACTCCAAGCCAGCAGCCTAAGGGGGAGGGGGCAGCCAAGCCATCATCACGCTGGTGCTGGCGGAGTGGTGGTGGTGGGGGAGGAGGGGCGTGAGCTGTTCGAGAGAGAGAGAGAGAGAGAGAGAGAGAGAGAGAGAGAGAGAGAGAGAGAGAGAGAGAGAGAGAGAGAGAGAGAGAGAGAGAGTAGGCCTGGACGTGGCTGTCATGTTTTATTCCGTGGGTTGGGTGTGGCGGGGCTGGCCCCACGTTGGAGGCAAGACGGGTGTCGTTTACCGTGGGGCAAGATCGCCACTCCCGCCCCTCCACAGGCCTCACTCCTGGTCGCGTGGTGAACCTGGCAAAGATGGTTGGCTACGCTACGGAGAATCCCCACACTCTGGTTATGCATATTCCCTTTGGGTCAGAACACCCAATTTGAATGAGTGAGTCAGAGGAGAACTGCTCTGTATAAGTTTTTTTTATGAGCCTTAGGTTCCTAGACATGTTTATAAGGTATGTCAACAGTCCTTGAGCAAGTGAAGCAAGTGGAACAAGGGAGTATGGGATACTGGACACATGGAGCAAGGGAATATAGGATACAGAAGACACGACACTGCGGATACATACGTGATTCACGGCGGGATAGGATACAGGATACATGACACAGAGCGGAATGGGATTCTGGCCTGTACTACTCAGGGAAGGGGTGGGGGAAGGGGTCTCTGGTGTCACCTTGGGTATGGGGGTGTTAGTTGTGGGGTAGGTCATGGAGGGCTGAGGGAGGGGAGGGTCACGCCATAATGTTGCGAAGGTCATGTCAACGTGTCACACGTCTTGATCTGCTCGTCCTGGGCTGGCAGAGGTCAGGTCAAGCTATACCATAGGTCACGTCAGGTCATGCCACTGACACATGTCAAGAATGACACAAAATAAGCTCGAGAATTGCTAGGTTATGGTTGTCGTGTGTCTAGCGAGGGATGTCAGTGGCGGAGAGTGAGCTATACCGAGGCGAAGACTACCATCAGTGGCGTTCGTGTTGAGGTTAGGTAGCGTCACAACGTGACGGAGAGACGTTACTCTTATCAACGAGGAGGAGGAGGAGGAGGAGGAGGAGGAGGAGGAGGAAGAGGAGGAGGGGGAAGAGGAGGAGAAGCGGAGTCCCGAGGACGCCATCATGAGCCAGGATATGGGAACTGATTACCACCTTACGACTGAAGACATTGAAGCTGTTCTTGTACATCACACGTCCCTAGATGTGCGTCGCGAAGACTCTTCCCTAGCGAAGACTCTCCTCAGCGAACGTCAGAATGGTGGACGAGCGTTTACACATCACGGCTGAGAATAAGATTCCTGGAGTCTTTGTTTTCTGAGAGGTAGGGGGAGGAGGAAAAGGGGGGGTTCTCTCCAAGGCCCTGAAGATAGCTGAAGGAAACGCTTGAACTCTTGCATCATCCCCAAAGTTTGAAATCCACTAACGGCGCCACTCAGGAGAGAGATGTTCGGGAAAATCCCCCCAGAGGGCGCTGTTAGTGAGCCTCAAACTTTCCAGAATGATGCAGAAGTTCAAGCGTTCCCTTCAAGAATCTTGCGCGGCCCGTGAGAGCCGCCAGCCTCTTTCCCTCCCTCACTCCTTCCCTCCTGCCTTCGCGAAAACAAAGCGTCTCAGCGCCAACACTATGGACGAGAACATCATTGGAAAAGGGACTGAAAATGAACATTACTGACTGCGTTTATACGTGCCAGTAAGTCGAGAGACTTGAGGGTAAGGACCTGGGCCTCGTCTGTAGCGACTACTACAACGAGCGATTGAAATTGTGGGACAAAATGACCAGGTTTCATACGCGGGATCTTGCGATCAATAGTGGCCAAAGTGTATTACATATAAGTTAGGAAATAACATACATGAACATGAATGAATATGATGGATTTTCAAACCTTTTGACGAAGTGGGTTGAGAGTTCAGGTAAATGGCTCTTCTGACCTTCTTCGTTCTCGTACTTCACAGAAAATGAGACCCATATGGTATTGCTTCCTGCCATTCGTCGTGGCCAGAGTCGCTATGATCGCTTCATCCATCAGATAGTAGGATCCGAGTGATGATTACTGGATGATGATCGCTGGATGATGCCTGCTGGATGATGATTACTGGATGGTGATCGCTGGATGATGATTATCTGGGTGATAAAGACACGATATGAGCTTCGGTCACCCTTCCTGTGGAAGACTTACATGACCAGACACATAACTCCCATTAACATCGAAGACACCAGAGTCCGCGACAGAAAGTAATCAAAATGGCTGAGGAGACAGAGAAACGAGGAGAAAAGAGAGAAAAATAATGTATAAGATTGATTTATAAAAAGGGAGCAGCTCTCGTAGGTGCTGGTGGGGGAGAGAGAGAGAGAGAGAGAGAGAGAGAGAGAGAGAGAGAGAGAGAGAGAGAGAGAGAGAGAGAGAGAGAGAGAGAGAGAGAGAGAGAGAGAGAGACGTGAGTTAGATCTTAGATCAGCAGAATTTGAAGGCAGGCAGCAAGAGTCTTGAACTCCACGTCAAACTTGCCTGTGTTCCCCAGCGTGTTACCTCGCCATGGTCCAGGCTCAGGACCTCTCTGGTCTGGCCGGCACAGGTGGCCAGAAATTGATCTCCTGAATTTTCGTGGAAGTGGGAGATGATCCTTGGTGGTGTGTTGGCTGGGGTTTTGTTTATTCATGCGTTAAAAGACATGGATGGGTCGCAGTGGTCCCAGCACTGGTCCCTGATGGGTGGGTGTTGGGGGTGGAGGATGTTGTTGGTTTGGATGCTGAAGAATGAAGGGCAGATGTTTGGTTCAGGTGTTGAAGGATGAAGGGCAGGTGTTTGGTTCAGGTGTTGAAGGGTTAGGGCAGGTGTTTGGTTCAGGTGTTGAAGGGTTAGAGCAGGTGTTTGGTTCAGGTGTTGAAGGGTTAGGGTAGGTGTTTGGTTCAGATGTTGAAGGATGGAGGCAGGTGTTTGGTTCAGATGTTGAAGGGTTAGGGCAGGTGTTTGATTCAGGTGTTGAAGGGTTAGGGCAGGTGTTTGGTTCAGGTGTTGAAGGGTTAGAGCAGGTGTTTGGTTCAGTTGTTGAAGGGTTAGGGCAGGTGTTTCTTCAGGTGATGAAGGAAGGGACGGGGAAGGTGTCCTGTGTTGTGAAGTCATCCCTCATGTATCCTAAGTGGATCCATGATGATGTCTGTATGTATTATGTATCCCATGTTACGCATTCTGAGTTCATGTATCCTGAATATATGTATCTTGAGTACGTGGAACCTGTACACACATATTCTCAGGTCATGTATCCAAAGTTCCATTAACCCCTCACGCCTGGCTCACCCCCAGAATTCGTTTTCAAGAAACACCTCCGACAAGGCTTCCCACCAAACGAGGGGTCATGAACCCAAATGGCGTCTCCAAGTTCGTTTCTGGGGAGGCGAACCGTCGCGTCGTGTGCCGACAAGTTCAAAGCCTGGATGGAGTCTGGACCGATGCTTGGGGATCGGTGAGGGCGGGAGAGAGAGGCGGGCGGGCGGGCGGGAGGTGGAGCGGGGCGAGAAGGGTATGAATCGTAAATTTTATGTCTTCACGTGGAAAAGTTTAGGGTTCGGCTTGAGTTAAGGAGAAGGGGAGTTTTTCCTCCCCCCCAGAGCTGCTCCTGGCCGGCCGGTGTACGCGGAGGACGAGAAGTTCGTCGGAGGCAAGACAGTGTGTAAAGATGGTGAAGAACATGACATGCTAAGGCGGTAGAAAGGGGGTCATGTACCGGTGGCTTATGGTGGTAACATCAACTCAATGCGCGACGCCAGTACGTGGCGGATTGCTTCGTCTTTCAATGATTCACCGACCTTGTCGTAAAGTTGCGTTGGTGCTGACGGAAACATTGTGTGTGTGTGTGTGTGTGTGTGAGAATGATCTCTCAAATTCCGATGCCGTAAGTTTTGCACGAGAAATTATATGTAGGATTGGGAACTCGAGCGATTGGAGATTCTTGAGGAGGATTGGGAACTCGAGTGATTGGAGATTCGTGAAGATTCTCTTCATACAATCAAGACGTCGACTCGAAGCGATTGGTCGCAGATATTGAGGTTGGTCAACTCTCTGTCGGAGACGTGTGTGTGTGTGGCAGACGACCTGATGCTACCTTGCCACGTCCTGCTCCAGCCACAGCCTTCCTTACCACGTGAAACCAAAGCTCAGCTTTTACCTCCGTCACACATCGTTTTCCATCCAGTTCCATCTTCTTGAGAAATACAGATTACACAAGTAAAGAAACGATTGATCTTTATTGATTTCCTGACAATGGAAGGGTTGAAATATCGCTCAAAAGACTTCAAAATAATAGCAAAATTATAGTTTTTTATTTACTTTATTTTACAGTAGAAGTTATGGGTACGACTTGTGGGTTGTTTAGATATGTTTGGCATACCGTTCAATTTTCGGGTGGTAGGATGGTGGGAGGTGGAGTTGAGGGGAGTAAACAGAAGTTTTTGGAGCTCAACTGAGGACGAAAATATACATTTTATTCGCAAACAATTGTTCAAAAGCGTGTCCAGCATTTTGGAGGTAGTGCCGTGGCAGGTCACCTCCAAAGAATTGGAGGTGTCGAAGTAACAATTAATTGTAGTTGTTGGTAATAGGAGTTGACTACACATAACTTGGAGGCGTTAGATTAAGCGGTGACCTCCAACAGCATAGGACTTTTGGAGGAAATGCTCACCTCCAATGTCCACAGTGAAGTTGTTTCAAATGAGTGTTCAGTTTAGAGGCGTCGGGATCCTCGTGTGACTTTGGAACTTCATGCCTTTTTGTAGGGTTTTGGATGAGTGGCATTTGGATAGAGTAGCTTTAACCTCCAACAGGGAGCACTTGCGTCCAAGAGCATAGTTTTGGAGTGAATGTTCACTTTCAGCAGCGTTTTAGAGAAAGCTCACGTCCAAACTCTCTGTGGTGTGGTGAATGCTTGCCTCCAAGAGCTTAACGGAGTGCAACTTTACCTCCGCCAATGTCGACGTTGAAGTGAATAACCACCTCCAACAAGCGTGATATTGGAGTGACACTTTACCCTCACCATCTCAGTGTTGTAGGGAGAGCCCGCTCACCATCACAAACCACTGACCGTACCGAAACGGAACTAGAAGAAAAAAAAGTTCGAATACTTCTGGTGGCTCCTTCCTCCTCCTCCTCCTCCTCCTTCCCCCAGCTGTCTCTCTCTCTCTCTCTCTCTCTCTCTCTCTCTCTCTCTCTCTCTCTCTCTCTCTCTCTCTCTCTCCTCTAGATCTTGTGTGTCTTGCGTAAGGTTTATCTGCCTGAGTGAGGACGCCTATCTGGTCTAATGAGAAAAGTTCCCCCACAATTGTTTCTTGCCACTACCGCCTCGTGGCCCTTAGAGGAACCTGAGATACAGCGCATCTACAACAACCAGCTTCGATGTCTCGGTGTCTATACCAAGTGAGACTGGTTCAAACCACCGACCTCAGGTTCTCTACGTACTGAGGCTATTTTAGACCCTGGAACCCTGTGTCAGAATCCACTGGAACATGATTATATATCGTCTAATCTGTGATTTCCAGGGTAAGCCCAAACATTCAACAATACAAAAACATGTCTTCCATCACCACCACAATGCACACACCATCGTGTCGCGGGTCGAACTGAGGTGCGTGTTTCATTATCTGTATTTTGTGCTCGAGGACCAGCAGAGTTATTCACACGTCTGACGTGAGTATCATAATCATATGAAACATTTACATCAGTCATGCGAGGTCCGGTGGAAGTAGAAACTTACTCGCACGAAGTACAGGACTGGACGAAAGTCCTAGGACACGTCCAAACCATCCGGGGACACGCCAGGTCGAACCTGTACCGAACCTTCCCTATTCCTCGAGCTATCGAGACAGAAGACCCGGAACTGCTTCGACTAGGCATGACCTCCAGAAGGTCTTATTAATCTGCTTGTCGTTTTTAAAAATGGGTTCGGTACTCCTTCGAAACCCGCATCATCCACGAGAGTGCTCGGGGAGTATCAAGCATCAATTCAGTGTTATGGTCATGTCCTCAGGTACAATGAGGAAGTTCGGAGTTGTTTTTGAGTGGTGCTGAATGAATCCTCAGTAGCAGTGCTGAGTTCTACTTGGGCCCCATCTGCGACGGGTAATGCACCCCATCAGCCTCCATTTGAAGGGCAAAACAGCCAAGTGCTGTGTATGATAATCTTTTCTCATGTGTTTTTCTTCTTCTTCTTCTTCTTCTTCTTCTTCTTCTTCTTCTTCTTCTTCTTCTTCTTCTTCTTCTTCTTCCTTGCAGTCTGTGCCTTTTCTATACTGACGTATACTATGGACTAGGTTGATGAGAGAAATTAAAATGACTGCATTGTCTCTCTCTAATGCGTTTGTGAAGTAAGAGATTCGAATGTGTCATGTGAACTTTTCGTTTTCGTCGCCAGAGAGGAAAATTAAGAAAATGGGAGCCAGGAGTTAGACCCCCCCCCTCGAAGTGTCTCCTTTTAAATACCATAATTAGCACAAGAAACAATAAGGGTCAAATATACACAAATCGATAGTCATGACCTTTTGATAATGCCACATTAAGATCACGAAATACTATTAAATGATATTTGGTCCTGTTGATATATCATTTTGCCACTTCTCTCGTCTGAGCAGTTAGGGAACAGTGGCTCCTGATTGGTGGAATCTACCTGGGTCATGGCGTCCCATGTTGTGTGTGGTCGATTACAGAGATATATGGCAACATAAACTGTAGCTTTATACTGACCATCTGTTTCTGTCTCCAGTGTCATTATGGTTCACTAGTGGTACTGTAGTGGCAACAGTTGTTCACTAGTGGTAGTGTGGTGGCACCAGTTGTTCAGTAGTGGTAGTGTGATGGCAACAGTTGTTCAGTAGTGGTAGTGTGGTGGCACCAGTTGTTCAGTAGTGGTAGTGTGATGGCAACAGTTGTTCAGTAGTGGTAGTGTGATGGCAACAGTTGTTCAGTAGTGGTAGTGTGGTGGCAGCAGTTGTGCTGACGTATACAATCATGGTTGCCAAAGTTTTATGTTTTTATGTTGTCTTTCTTCTGTTTACCTAGTGGTCAAGAAGGAGGTGTATGGGAAGGAGTTGTAATACAGAAGGTAAAATGAAGGAACAGATGATAGTTGTGATGTACACGTAGGTATGAAGCTGGCTGTCCCAAATGTGTTGTATTTCCAGTGTGTTGTGGATATTCCCGGGTTATGATGCTGTGTAGGTACCTATTTGTACTTTGTGGGGAGGGACTTGTACACTCGTGAGGCCACGTCTCGTGTGTGTGTGTGTGTGTGTGTGTGTGTGTGTGCTGAGACCACATCCTTACATCCCTCTGGAAACATTTTGAATGTTGTAGGATTGTAACATTTATAACCGCTTGAAAGGTAAACTTATAACAATATAACTATGGCTGTTTTTTTGTCATTAAAATTTTTGCGTCTCTGAATATCGCCATGTTTTCAGAAAATGGAAGATCTGCGCTTTCATTTTTTCCCCTTTATAGAATTTTCGAAGAGAAAGGCTTCAAGGAAAATCATGTAACATGATGTTGAATCATGTGTTAGTACACGTGTTCAACATCGTAGCCCATGTTCGCTTCCTAGCTCAACATTCCTCATGCAAGTCCAGTACGCGGGTTCGGTACCCACCAGAGACCCGGCTGGTTGTAAGGCCCGGTTGGATCCCACAGCACATTCTCACCCGAGGTGGTGTGGCCTACCCGGAGCTGTCTTGACGTCGAGACCCCGAGTCTTGGAGGGATTAGAGGTCGAGAGATATTTGGAGGTGGAGGAGAACGAAGTGGAGGTGAGAGAAAGGGATAGATTGGAGGAAGATGAGGAAGGGCTTGAGGAAGAGTAGAAAGTAGATGATATGAGAAAGCAAAATGATAGTAGATTTAATGGTCTATGACGAGGATGTCTACTGGTGAACGTAGCGTCTTTGATCTATAGAAATGGAGAGAGGATAGTAAAGCAGGAGGCAAGGAAGGGGAATAAAACGAGGAAGAAGAGACAAAGACTAAGGACGGAGGAGGAGAAGAGAGGAGGGAGTGACAGGGTAGTGTCGTGGTGAGGATGGAGGCTGAGAGACCGGGCCAGCACACCAGAGCACCCGCTGGCCCGCGGACCCACACCACCACAGCCCCTGGGGCACGACCTGAGGCCACGCAGCTCAAGCTTACCCGGAAACTACGACACACACGAGTCTCAGGCCATAAGCGCAACGACGACGCAAGTCCTGGAGTGCGACGACTTAGTTCTTCCCGTGCGATAACTTAACCCTCGAGTACGACGACCAGACTCATGAGTGCGACGACTTAATTCTCCCGGTACGATAACTTAACCCTCGAGTACGACGACCAGACTCATGAGTGCGACGACTTAACTCATGAGTGCGACGACTTAATTCTTCGGGTACGATAACTCAACCCTCGAGTACGACGGCTGAAAAGCATCGTCCCTGTGGAGGTTAAGTCGTGGTTGCCCCAAAAGTTCGTGTTGTGGGGGTTAAGTCGTCGCTCCTAAGGGTGGGGGGGTCAGTTGACGTCCCAGAAAGGGGTTAAGGAGGTACCGAAATTCCTGGCGGTTGACGGGTCGGCGGTCCACAGGTATTGACTTTATGCAGATGCGTGAGGCCGGTGCGTATCTCAGTAGCCACCCTCCCCAGCCAGGACCCAGGTGGTACGTCTGCCTTCCTACCTTCAGGTGTTCCCCTGGTAACCTTCACCTGGGGGAACTGTTGCTCCGGGGGAGAATGGGAGGAGGGGCGGTGGGTGGGTCGCCATTATGGCCACGAAACGTCGTGAAAGGAGAATGAATTCGTTTCTCGATGTATGAAATTCTCCTCACCTTCGTGGAAGGAGAAAATAAATGGCATCGCCTCCCGTGAATCCAATGAATTGACGTCGTAATGAAACATCAGAGTCACACTAAACGTATCTATTAACAATGTAAAGCATGAAATGTGAAGAGGGTAATTACCGACAAATGAGAGATTACTTGCTCATTAAGAACCCTTTGATTGCAGTCACTGAACCCGTTGGCTGCTGTTGGCAGTAAATGGGATAAGTAGGAATGAAGGCAAGAGCAGGACTCCCCACAGAGCCAAGGAGCACTTCACGAGGGTTAGCTGACGCCACAGTCATTCAACAGAACGATAATATACTCCCAACGTACTGTGTGATATAACCTTTTTTGCTGTTCTAACATTATGATCGACAATCAGACGTCTCGGGGAAGCAGTTAGGCGAAAGGGTCTCCAGTAAGGAACGGTTGTCAACAGCTGTAACTACCCATACTCCTGTTCCTGAGAGAACCAAACAACCAACTGGTCGCTCGTTAAGGATCGTACGGTCTTGGACAAGGGGTCATATCGTTGTTTAGTCAATGTCAGAACCACAATGCGCCATTCATACCTCATAAAGAAGACATACCTCACCATGGTATCACAAGGTACCCTCATCTTTTACCATTACGTGTTAGGATTGCCTCACACTTCACCATAACATCTTGGGCTATACCGTCCCTCCTTGACCATACTAGCTTGAGGAACCATCATACTTCAGTGTCACCTTCGCCATACACTCTTAGAGTATCATCATACTTGACCATAACATCGAGGGGTACCTCATACCTTAGGGTGCCCCTCATACTTGACTATTTACTCCTCCTGTGTGTGAATATAAACGTTCATTTGGCTTCCACAGGTACGCGTGTGGTGGCCAACGGACCAGACAGCGGGTAGGTACCCCTTATCGCTGCTGTCCATGTTGGAGTGATGTACGTGGGGATGTGCTGCTCTTGCTGACGCCCTTACGTCAAGGATAAGGTAGGTTGGGTTATGCAGCAGCCCAAGGTGAGGGGTGAGGTATGTATAAAGGGGACTATGTTGCTGTCGCTTCGAGGTAAAGCGACGGGAGAAAAGTGGACATGGCATTGTTTCCTGACGGCGTAGACGATACTGTGGTCTTTGAGTGGTGGTGTTGAGGGTGGAGGAGGAGACTGTGGACGGTTTGTGCTGCCGTAGATACGTGCCTTCGCTCCGAGGAGGAGGAAAATGTGTCCAGGGAACACGAAGCTGATGAGGCGGGCTCATGAGGACGGGCGATAACTGGGAGAGGTGATGGGAGGGCACCTCCTCCTGTCTCACAGCAAATATCGTTTATGTCTTCCTATAGAAATGCAATTTGTATATCCTGCTGTCGACGCTGGTGGGGGAGTTAGTGTCCCACAGTTATGTGAGAGGGCGTGGGTGATGGTAGCACTGATCACCAGTAAACCTGGAAGTGAGGGAAGGACCCAAAGAGGAGGACTTTTCCTGGAGGAGGAGGAGCTGGTGGTAGGAGGGACGTGGGGCTATACAGAGGGAGGAGAATGTAGAAGGAAGAAAACGGGAAAACAAGGAGGGGGGGACTTTAAGGAAAAACCATCGCTGATTGAAGCTTCGAGACTTAGGTGAATTCACGTTCCCCGTAGCCGAATTTCTTCTCACTGAGTCTCGTGTTACATGAGGTACGTCTTGGAAGATGTCGGACATTTCATGCGTCTGTAACTCCCGGTTTTACGGCCGTATAAAGCTAGTACGAGTTCTCTTGTCTCTTCCTGTTGCGACAGAGGGTTCGAAACTGCTTCGACCATATCGGTCGTCTGGGTCTGAATATCAGGCTGTCAAGACGAGAGAGAGAGGGAGAGAGAGAGAGAGAGAGAGAGAGAGAGAGAGAGAGAGAGAGAGAGAGAGAGAGAGAGAGAGAGAGAGAGATCAGTACCGTTTAGACCAGGTGTGAGCCCCAGGCTCTCTCTCTCTCTCTCTCTCTCTCTCTCTCTCTCTCTCTCTCTCTCTCTCTAATCTTTCGAGACAGAGACACCGGCAAAGCTTCGACGGGGCGTGTCCCGATCCTGTCTCTGTCGAGGATACAGAGCTCAGGCGGGGGGGAAAGGGGGGCCCCAAGTGAGCTTGGGGGCCCAAGGAGGGTGACAGGTGGGGGGTGGGGGACCCAAGTGGGCTCAGGGGCCCAGAGGACCCCTCATTTTTTAACGGGGGATGTGATAGTACAAAGAAAGGCGAGTGTACATTTGAAGACGTGTTGGATATGTACAGGATATGTACTCTCCGTACTGCTGTGTCAGCCATTTTGTGATCATCTGGTTGTTCAAGGGTATGACCGCCATCTCTCGTTTATGACCTCGTTCAACACCCGGACTTGTTTCGCCTCGTTTAACACCCATGTTTCCCCTCGCCTCATTAAGCACCGTTACTTGTCTCTACCCATTAAACGCCATCCTTGGCTTCCTTCGTTAATCGCCCGTCTCCTTACACTCCGTATGTATCGCCTCGTTAGAATGCCTCTCGCGATGCTCCAAGCTCGTTGAACACAGAAGCAGCATCGTCCAAATTTGAACACAGTCCATACCTCACTCATAACTGGTTAGATGTTCCTTTGCTGGCTGGGTTTCGACACGTTGTTTCGTTGGGCAAACACTCCCGCTTCGACGACGCCTCGCTTGTTGGAGACGATGGTACGACCATTTGTGGTCTGATGGCGTGACCTTTAAATCTGACCCTTAGGGTCATTAGTACAAGCTGGCCGTTCCCCATGGTCTTACTGGGTGATGGTTCACGCTGGAGTGAAAGCCTATTTTTTAATCTTCTCTCTATTCAATCTGTGTAATAGATTTCTTTTTTTTACGAATTAAACAAAATTCAATATATATATATATATATTTTTTTCTTTGATATAATTCATGTGAGACTTAGTTCGCAGTATAAAAGTTTAGATTATTTAGTTTTAACCTGGAGGGATGATGGAGAATGTTAATAAATCTTTTATTTCGAAAATGTTTATGACGTGTTTTGTTGACAGTTTTCATCGCCTTTCATATTCCCTTTTAAATTAACGAACAGGAAAAGAAGAAAAAAAAGAAATAAATGATTTAACGTCTACATAAAACGAATTAATTTTTTTATGGTAAAATTTCAGCGAAAAGAAAAAAAAATGTTGATGTCTCTCTTAGCAGTGTCTGTTGGTGATTTGTATGCTTTGTTTATATGTATTTTATGTGAGTCACACGAGAGAGAGAGAGAGAGAGAGAGAGAGAGAGAGAGAGAGAGAGAGAGAGAGAGAGAGAGAGAGAGAGAGAGTCCCTCTCTCTGCCGTGGCCAACCGTTGAAGATGTCCAGGAGGAGAGAGAGAGAGAGAGAGAGAGAGAGAGAGAGAGAGAGAGAGAGAGAGAGAGAGAGAGAGAGAGAGAGAGAGAGAGAGAGAGACAGCGGTGGTCGCTCACTGGCTCCTCATGTGTTCGGGTCGTGGAATCACTTGAGGTATCTCTAGGAATTAACCTCTTGCTTGCTTGCGTGTGTGTGTGTGTGTGTGTGTGTGTGTGTGTGTGTGTGTGTGTGTGTGTGTGTGTGTGTGTGTGAGGGGCAACTTCCTCACCTGCTCTTTCGCTCCCGGTTTGGTCAGGTCCATGTCTGGTGGGTGGAGGTGAGACACACGTGGATCATGTTTGTGAGGATCAGATACGATTTGAATGGATTTGGAAGAACAGTAAACAACTGCAGAAGAACAGCTGTTATCAGCTGTGGTGGTGATCTTCAGGTGAAGAACATCTGTGTTAGAAGAACAGTTAGTGGTATTGATCTTCAGGTGAAGAACATCTGTGTTAGAAGAACAGTTAGTGGTGGTGATCTTCAGGTGAAGAACATCTGTGTTAGAAGAACAGTTAGTGGTGGTGATCTTCAGGTGAAGAACATCTGTGTTAGAAGAACAGTTAGTGGTAATAATCATCAGGTGAAGAACATCTACGGTAGAACAACGGCATTGATCTCACGTGAACAACTGTAGGAGCAGAAGAACACTCACTGGGAGTTCAGCAGAACAATAACCACAGGCAGTGTTCACACCTACACAATAACTGCCGCAGTAGAACACAAGAAGAACAACAGCACTCATCTATAATGCCTCAACCTGAGACATTTGTAAGTGGCTGGGATCCCCCAACACAGAAGAAATTTTGCCCCACCTTAATGACTCTCGTCTCATAAGAAAAAGAGAGATTTCAGATGATGTTTATTTACCTCAGAGTAATTAGGAGCACAAAGGGTTATGGTTCGCTACAGTGAATGACAGTGAGGCATTTGTGGTCGGCCGTGTTTGATCATTACGATGGGCCGGGTGTGTGTGTGTGTCAAGGGATTTTATTGGTGCACCTGTCGAACACACCAGGTATTACGACGGTTCTCATTGGTTGTTCCACGCCGGGGTGGAGGCGTCATTGCTCACGTGGTTACTGTGATGAGAAGTGAGTTGATTCGGTAATTCTAAGAGTGTTTCACATTTGAGGAAGAAAACGGCCCGTGAAAGAACAGTATGGAAAGACAACGGGAGGGACTTGGTTGGCTCAGGTTTATGTTTGGGGTCAACTGTAGCGAAGATTTGTATAGTAGAGGAGTAATGGATGAATGGAATGTGCTGGAGGATGGATCTGTGAATGTGTACTATGTACACAAGTCAGAATGTTGTTTTTATAGAAGTGGAAGATGTTATGGAGGTGGGGTCCCATAAGGGGGGCACTTCCTGTCCAAACAGGTCATTATGAATGGGTAATTACTTACACACACACACACACACACACACACACACACACACACACACACACACACACACACGTTAAGTTTATATATGATTTATAGAATCAGTAAAAATCATTCGAGGTCTTGAAACGAACGTATATCATTATGATATGTAATATATAATTTTGAATTACCTTCTCGTCAGAATATGTTGGTAGTCTGTCATGATGTAATTTCCTATCATAGACAGACATTTGATTTACGTCTCCACCGTTCGTAGGGGGGTCTGTTGCAGAATATGGCTGCCTTAACAGACACCGTTCACAGAGGGTCTGTTGCAGTTTCCGGCAGCCTTAACAGACACCGGTCACTGGTGGTCTCCTACAGCATATGGCAGCCACACTGACACAGCCACACACACACACACACACACACACACACACACACACACAGGCTGTCCCGTCACGATTATGTAAAGTCTAGCACACACACACACACACACACACACACACACACACACACACAGCCATCACATATAGGTGACGCCAGAGGTTGGAGGAGGGAGGAGGGAGTGAGGGAGGGCAGAGTGTGACTCCAACTGGAGGGAATCGATCCCCGGCGAAGCACTGCCACACCAGGTTTCTCTCCTGGACTCTGGTGATGGACCAGTGTTGGTTGGTGAGGGAGGTTGGTGGACGGAGGCAAGGAGGGGCGAGGCTTGTCTAGCGGTGGGCCGGTCTGGTGTTACTAGGATTCGTAAGGGGTCAGGTCAAAGGCCAGGCCAGATCATGACCCACTGGGTCGTCGTGCTCAAGGGTCGTACCGTAGTGCTCAAGGGTCGTACCGTAGTGCTCAAGGATCGTACCGTAGTGTTCAAGGGTCGTACCGTAGTGCTCAAGGATCGTACCGTCGTGTTCAAGGGTCGTATCGTAGTGCTCAAGGGTCGTACCGTAGTGCTCAAGGATCGTACCGTCGTGTTCAAGGGTCGTACCGTCGTGTTCAAAGGTCGTACCGTCGTGTTCAAAGGTCGTACCGCAGTGCTGAAGGGTCGTCCATGCTTAATCATGAAATATACAACAGTACCGATGATATAGATCTTCTACTACATCACTAAGGAAGATATATTTCTGCACTTCCTGTCTTGTGTCATCCTGTCTTGCTCAACTAATTCTGTCACTTGGGATGTGAAAAAAAAATGTTTCCCCTCACCTGTAGTGTCATAACATCGTCTTACTCATCTTCGTAATGGGTTATTAAAATGGTACAAATTGGTTTATTCTTTGTGTAATCTGCGTAGATATTACCCAAAATGGAACTCCCCTAAGTTGGTGTAGCGGCTCCAAGCGACCACTAGCATATTAACCTTTTACATGAGTGAGATAAAGTAGGAGATTGTATTGCGTTTATTGATTAAATAAAAAAAAAAAGAGCATAACTCAGTAAGATGATTGAATGAGGTGGATTTGATCACTGGTCATCGCCGTGCAAGGTCCCGACACAGTGTGGGAGTGTGATGGTCTTTCCCTCCGTCCAGATCTGGAGCAATTAACTGAAGTTTTTATTCCTACCTACACCTCATGAGGCAGGGAACCATAGGGAGGGTGGTGGGTCATGGTACGTAACCCCTCCTGACCACAGGAAGAAGAAAAGCCCTCCTCTCCTGACCACAGACCTATCTGGACCACAGACCGAAGGCCAACCTCCCTTCCTACCCACAGACCTAAGGCCAGCCTCCTCTCCTGACCACAGACCTATCTCGACCACAGACCGAAGGCCAACCTCCCTTCCTACCCACAGACCTAAGGCCAGCCTCCTCTCCTGACCACAGACCTAAGGACCAACCTCCCCTCCCAGCTCTCTCTCTCTCTCTCTCTCTCTCTCTCTCTCTCTCTCTCTCTCTCTCTCTCTCTCTCTCTCTCTCTCTCTCTCTCTCTCTCCCTCCCTCTCTCCCTATAAGGTCTTTGCGGGTAATTAACAAAGACCCCTCCATCATTGATTATCACAGACCGCTAGACCCTCACAACGGTAGTTTTTATCCCCCTTCCATCGGCTCTGTTAACGGGCGGGAGAGAGCGAGCGAGGGGGGCGGGAACATGGAGACCGGGTGGCAGCGGGGGGGGTGTGCAGTGGTAGGCCTAGTGTGGTGGCAGGAGGATAAAAGCAGCGCTCAGGAAAGAGTGGGGGACATCCATGGTGTGGCTCCTGGTCCCTCTGCTTCACTATTGTGTTGGTCTTGCACTGTGTGTTGGAAGAAGGCGTTTAAATAGGTCTTCCTCCTCTTATACTGTTCGCCATTTCCCGCGTTAGCGATGTAGCGTTAAGACTTACAGAGGACTGAGCCTTTGAGGGAATATCCTCACTTGGCCCCCTTCTCTGTTCCTTCTTTTGGAAAATTAAAGAAAACGAGAGGGGAGGATTTCCAGCGCCCCCCCGCTCTCTCCCCTTTTAGTCGCCTTCTACAATTAAATCCAGGAATGATTGAAGCTTCGACACCCAAAAGGATCGAAGACTCGAAGCCTCAAGATAATCGTAGCTTGTGTCGAGGGCGGTCTGATGACGGTGAAGTCATTCGAAAGTCCACAAAAGACGACATTTTGATGACACATGTCTTACCATTTTTTTTTGCAAGAGGTTCAGTCATCTTCCTTGTGGGTATTAGACCACCTTTTACAGACCTGCAGCTTTGGTGAAGTACATATATATTTTGCTTTTCACATCAGGAGAGTTCGGTAGATGAAGAAGGCACCCTTGGCTGCAGGGCGGTTCAAGCATTACGACTCACGCAGGAGGAGGAGCAGTATCCCTTAAGGTCGGCAGGTCCCTCTTCCATCACTCGCGCTGCCGTTATGCAAGACACATTGCTGTGGTCGGCCCATTTGTGGCGTATTACTCCTGTTGGGGAATGATCATCCTACTATTGGGTTCACAAATCATCATTGTCTGACTCCCTGGGTTCTTCTTCATCTCCTTCCCTCCCTCACACCTCTGGTATTAAGGGAGTTGGATCCCTCTACTGACGATCGAGTGGTGGTGATGGTGTCGAAAACCCCCTCTTTCGCTCTTTCATTTAGTGTTGGATCTGAGGTAGGACTGGTGTATAACCTTACCTTTACCTTACCTTACTTTACCTTACGTTACTTTTATCTTACCTTACCTTTACCTTACCTTACCTTTACCTTACCTTGCCTTTACCTTAATTGACCTTCACCTTACCTTTACCTTACCTTACCTTTACCTTACCTTACCTTTACCTTACCTTACCTTACCTTACCTTACCTTACCTTACCTTCCTTACCTTACCTTACCTTTCCTTGTCGTCCTGTTGAACAGCAGAAGAAACCCCCACCCTCCCTCACCAAAGGAAGGACACCTGACACGTTAATATGAGTTACGAGGGTAATGTGGAGGTAATGTGGCACGTGATGGTGTATACCGTTGCTGCCTCCTGCCTCCTTCCCCTGAGGGAAGGAGGCGGTAGACAGCATCAGGGTGGCAGCATACTGTCTATGTGTGTGTCTGTCTGTCACATCGTCATTATCTTGATGTTAGCCACTGTTAAAGACGCCCAGAATGGGGACTTAATTGTCAAGTCGTCGTTTTTGAGGACGATTTGAAATTGCTCCATAAAGTGATGACCTTCAGGGGGAAACTGGTTCAGATGACCCACTGGGGAAACTGGTTCAGATGACCCACTGGGGAAACTGGTTCAGATGACCCTCAGGGGAAACTGGTTCAGATGACCCTCAGGGGAAACTGGTTCAGATGACCCACTAGGGAAACTGGTTTAGATGACCCACTGGGGAAACTGGTTCAGATGACCTTCAGGGGAAAACTGGTTCAGATGACCCACTGGGGAAACTGGTTCAGATGACCTTCAGGGGAAAACTGGTTCAGATGACCCACTGGGGAAACTGGTTCAGATGACCCACTGGGGAAACTGGTTCAGATGACCCACTGGGGAAAACTGGTTCAGATAACCTTCGAAGCAATAATTATGCCTCTGATGTGGATTATATCATTGAATTGTATCACACTCAACAAACTTTTAATGAATTCCTACATTAATGTGAGATCCGGACTCGCAAAATGGTCTAGGTACATCAAACTGACCAGAAAAATACTTTGTCAAACAGCGACTCTTGAATTCCAAGATGGACGAGGTGTTGTCAAGATGGGGATGGAGCCAAGGTGATGTGTTGGACTGGCAAAAAACCCTCCTCAAATTGTTATTATCTGGACCTGAACTTGATGAGAATTATGATTACAAAGCGACTATGTGTATCTTGTTTCAACGCTCGTTGTGGAGTTAGGGTGGTATTTGTTCGTTGAGAGAGAGAGAGAGAGAGAGAGAGAGAGAGAGAGAGAGAGAGAGAGAGAGAGAGAGAGAGAGGTCACGATTATCTTGATGAGAAATGAGTGAGTCATTATTACGATAATCTTGATGAGAAATGAGTGTCATTATTACGATTATCTTGATGAATAATGACTGAGTCACTTTCCTAGATGAGGGAATGAGATTTTGAGAGGATATTTGAAGCTGTGCTGAGTTTACTGGCCAAGTTCCCACGCCATCACAAAAGTTACATTAACCTTCGTCTACATTGTTGTTGTGGGTGTATGCCACTTGGCTATTTCTTACCTGATATCAAGATCTGTGGCGCTCTGGTCTTTTCCTTTCTGTGGCTGAGGTGGTATGATGAACAACGGGAGACCTCAAAGTATCCTTGCGAGAAATAGTCGGATGGTCAGTTGGACAGACGCGAAGGCCTATGGGGGATGCGTGAGAGGCCAGAGTGGTGCGAGGTAGACTTCACTAAAATGGGATAATTGTCGCTGAAGTGCTGCTAATGACGTGTGATTTATGAGCCAAATAAGAATAAAGATTATGTTTTCTTTCCTTTGTATGTTGCTCACACTTTATTATATTCCTACATTTTATTTTGAGACACTCGGGGGAATCTTTCTCTTTCTTTCGCCACCATCATAATTGTCCTCGTTTCCCTCCCCCCGAAAAAAACGTTTCTGTTACCTCCATCATCGTCCTCATTTCCCTCCCCTAAAAACGTTTCTATTTGCCTCCATCATCGTTCTTATGTCCTTCCAAAAAACGTTTCTGTTGCCTCCATCTTTGTCCTTATTTCCTTCTCCCCCAAAACGTTTCTCTTGCCTCTGTCATCGTCCTTATTTCCCTCCCCAAAAAACGTTTCTGTTGCCACCATCATTGTCCTCATTCCCCTCTCCAAAAAATGCTTCTCTTGCCTCTGTCATCATCCTCATTTCCCTCCTAAAAACGTTTCTCTTGCCACCATCATCGTCCTCATTTCCCTCCTAAAAACGTTTCTGTTGCCTCCATCATCATTGTCCTCATTTCCCCCCTCTCCCCAAAACGTTTCTCTTGCCTCCGTCATAACCACTACTCCAGTAGACTCGCTCGCCCACCTCCCATATTAAACCAGCTTCTCTCTCCCCCGATCCACCGTGGTATCTGCCAATTGAGCCATTCCCAAGTCGGAAGACGGTGTATATTGGGCCATATTTGCGATCATTGCCTATAAGAATTTCGTGTATGGGAGGAGGAGGAGGGATATGATTATCTTGAACCCGCTACGCAATATTCTATCGCCCATAAGGCCTATATAAGACGTCGAGAGAATGTTCCGTATGGCTTCACCGTTTATGTGATCGTCAGCGCCATAGAAAGCTTAGGGCAGATAAGCTTGGCGGAGCTGCAACAGCTTATAAGAGAAGGCTTGAAAAAGGTTTTTTTTTTTTCTCTCTCTCTTGAAGACTTTAACCAGGAAAGCTTTCATCGCTGGGTAAGAGTCTTCGACCCCGCTCTGTAGGCCAGAAAGATTAATTTTCCAAGTCGTTAACACACACGTTCCATCTGGAGTTATTTTTCGGGTCGTTAACCTATGAAACTGGCGGTAATTTAGAGCCATGTGTGGGAGGTTAATGATGGCCCGCCTCCTAACCTCTTGTGAGAGGGTGCATGTAATGTAGTGTTCCAATAACATTCACGATTTCTACCTGTTGATTTTAACATCCTTGAGGACGAGGGTACCGTCCTTGAGGACTAGGGTACAGTCCTTGAGGACGAGGGTACAGCCCTTGAGGACGAGGGTATAGTCCTTGAGGACGAGGGTACAGTCCTTGAGGACGAGGGTACAGTCCTTGAAGACGAGGGTATAGTCCTTGAGGAACGAAGGTACAGTCCTTGAGGACGAGGGTACAGTCCTTGAGGACGAGGGTACAGTCTTTGAGGACGAGGGTACAGTCCTTGAGCACGACGGTACAGTCCTTGAGCACGACGGTACAGTCCTGGAACATGACGGTACTTGAGCGCGAAGGTACAGCCCTTGAGCAGTACCAATCAAGGTCAAAGGTCAAGCCATCATACCTTGTTCTACTCTCTTGATTCAGGGATTGCCAACAGGAGCCGTCTACTTTACTGTCCATTCCCCGTCTATACAGCTTGGGAGTGTATGAGAGACAGTCACTGTCTAACCTAACCTAACCTAACCTAACCTAACCTCGTGGTAGACCATCAGGTCCTCTGTTATCTGCCTATCCCTCGTACTGCTATCTAGTCCTCTGACCAGGTCTGTGGTCGTCATGGCTTGGTGTGCAACAATTTAGCGCTCCTGCCCTTCCCCTTCCTGATGGGTGCACACTGAAGATTCAGGCACAGGGGAAGGACAGATAACAGCAGACCTGATGCGCAGTGCCAAAGTGACCAGCTGGATAATAGTAACACCACCTATTGTTGTCTACGTCAGGGTAGAGAGAGTGAGGAAGGGAGGGAGGGAAGAGGAGGAAAGAGGAGCCGGGTCCTCCTTCCAACCTGTGCTGAGGGAGGAACAAAGTCCTTCCTCCAGGATGTGGCGAGGGAGGGTGGTAGGAAGGGAAGGACCAGCTCTTGGGGGATTATCTTAAAAGCCTCACCAGTAAACGGGGCTTCGTCACCGTCTCCCTAGCGGAGTGCAGGACTCGCCTTTACCGTTATATATGGATATTCCTCAACCTTCCAAGTTCAGGACTTGGGTTAAAGATCTTTCCCTGAGGGTGGATGCAACCAGTGCCACTGTCTTCGGTGAGTGCTCGTGTTTACTTGATGGCAAAGATTCCCCACTTCCCTACGCGTCTTTGTAGCTCCCTCTCCTATGCTTTGATTCTTACCCATAACCCATGACGCTGAGATGAAACCTAAGTTTAAGATGAAACCTAAGTTTATTAAGATCTAACCTAAGTTCATTAAGATGAAGCCAAAGTTTGTTAAGATGAAACCTAGGTTCATTAAGATTATAATCCTTAAGCAGTATCGTATTTCTTACCACTAACATGTTGCGGTTTCCTCATCGTATTATAACTTGTTTCCCAATAGCTAGAAGTGGCTTGATTCCCTCGAACACACACACACACACGCTGTCATGCGTTGATACCTCACTCCACCCCTTCAGTTGACATCCATATAATCGTGAGTTATCATTGTCTCCTCTGCTTTACACCGCCTTACCTTCCTCAGCGACCTTATTATCCTCAATATTTACTTTACCTCCTCATTATCTTCATCCACCTCCCACTGAATGCCCTACAGTCTGCATCTCTCATAATGCCCAGTGCTCAAAACGCACTGCCCCTCCTGAGCCTTTGTGAAACTAGAACATCCTCTCATATTCTGATGAACTCCTCCTTAAACCAGATGTATTTCCTCCCTCAGCTTCCACCCTCCTCAGTTGTCTGTGGGTCGACACTCGCCTCGCCTCTCGTTCTCAGTCGCCTCGCACAGAACGGTCCTTCCCAACTCAGCCTGGAACTCATAGAACGTACTAGTGTACCATAGTGATTTTCCCTCGAGTTACAGCAGGCGTAGCGCATGTTGCAGCGGTCATCCTCCTTGTATCACGAGTATATAGGGTTCTTCCCCTTACCACAGGTCACACTGGACTGCCTCACCCTCTCACTGACAGTTATAGACAGCTCTCTCTTCCTCCCTCCCTGCCTCTCACATCCCCAGCACCACAGCCCTCACCCCACTACCTCCCCTGGACCACAGTCGCTCCCTCCATTCCCCCACCCTCCAACGCCTCACAGTGGCAATTAGCGGGCGATGTTTTCTGCCACCTCCTGGTCTCGCCAGCGTCTCTCACCCCCCACCACCAGACGCAGCAAGACATTACGTTTTAAACTTGGGCCACCGACATGATGGGTCTTCTGGCGCGACCTGGTGCCAGCAGCCGTGTTCGCTCTCACCAGTGATTGCCAGACCTCCTGATTGTAATTGTCACTTCCCATTAACCAGAGGAAGATAAGGTAAGTTATATATATATATATATATATATATATATATATATATATATATATATATATATATATATATATATATATATATATATATATAGAAGTGCCCCAGGATCACTGTAAGACAAGACAGTGTTGCTCTGGCCTCCTTCCCGCTGGCTCCTGCTGCTCCTTCCATTAGCAAGAACATGTGGAGACGCCTTTGGAGTGGGGAGTTCTTTGACGTGAGTGTAGTGCTGCTGGTACATCCACGTCAGAGGTAACAGCTTGCAGGCGGAGTCCGGTAACATATATATATATATATATATATATATATATATATATATATATATATATATATATATATATATATATATATATATATATATATATCTTTTCTTTCTTTCATACTATTCGCCATTTCCCGCGTTAGCGAGGTAGCGTTAAGAACAGAGGACTGGGCCTTTGAGGGAATATCCTCATCTGGCCCCCTTCTCTGTTCCTTCTTTGAGAAAAAAAAAAAAAAAAAACGAGAGGGAAGGATTTCCAGCCCCCCGCTCCCTTCCCTTTTAGTCGCCTTCTACGACACGCAGGGAATACGTGGGAAGTATTCTTTCACCCCTATCCCCAGGGATATATATATATATATATATATATATATATATATATATATATATATATATATATATATATATATATATATATATATATATATATTCCTATGAACCCACGAGGAAATGAATAAGTTCCCAAGTGCACTTTCGTGTAATAATTACATCATCCGGGGAGACACAAGAGAGGACGTAGCTAGGACGCCATTTGGTAAACATGTGATTGTCAGACAATCGCATGTTTACCAAATGGCGTCCTAGCTACGTTTCTTCGTTGTATATCAACTGACTTTTATATTTCTCTCTTGTGTCTCCCCTGATGATGTGATTATGACACGAAAGTGCACTTGGGAACTTATCGTGTTTCTTTTATTTGTGGGTTCATAGGAATATATATATATATATATATATATATATATATATATATATATATATATATATATATATATATATATATATATGAATGAATGTTCAATTAACGAAGTGGGTCACTGTTCATGGCAGGTGATTACGTCGGGTGTCTGGTATTAGTGTGATTGCAGCCATGGGCTGTCCAGGATGATATCCAATTTCCTTTTTATGAGGGATATTAACAGGGATGATCGCCTCATAAAAACTCATTACTTTATAGTGTGGCGATATTTCTTGGTTGCCTTCCTCCCTGTTGTAACTGCGTGGAATGACGAAGGTGTACAGAATGGCTCGTGGCCATGTCTGTAGCAGATTGCGCTAGTCTGTCGACTCCCTTCTCGTCTCTCCTTCTTCCATGTCTGTAGCAGATTGCGCTAGTCTGTCTACTTCCTTCTCGTCTCTCCTTCTTCCATGTCTGTAGCAGATTGCGCTAGTCTGTCGACTTCCTTCTCGTCTCTCCTTCTTCCATGTCTGTAGCAGATTGCGCTAGTCTGTCGACTTCCTTCTCGTCTCTCCTTCTTCCATGTCTGTAGCAGATTGCGCCAGTCTGTCGACTTCCTTCTCGTCTCTCCTTCTTCCATGTCTGTAGCAGATTGCGGTAGTCTGTCTACTCCCTTCTCGTCTCTCCTTCCTCCAGAACCATTGCCTGGTCTTCTAACTTCCCGAGATGCACAGCTGATGTTGTCTGATGGCCTCATTATCCTCAGGTTCTCTTTCAACAGGTTTGTACAGTGTGGGGATCCAGTGGCAGGATATTGGATTGTGCCCAACACTATTTATGGTGATGGTATCCGTCCTACCTCGTCCGGTTCCCCCTCGCCATCTGCTCTGATAAGATCAGGTGGGCGTGGTCTGGAGGGGAGGTAGGTGCTGTGCCTCACTTAAGGTCCAGGCAGGTCTAGGGCCAGCAATAGCTGTGCCTCAGCTAAGGTCCAGGCAGTTCTAGGGCCAGCAATAGCTGTGCCTCAGCTAAGGTCCAGGCTGGTCTGGAGGGGACATAGGTGCTGTGCCTCAGCTAAGGTCCAGCCTGGTCTGGGACCAGCATTAGCTGTGCCTCAGCTAAGGTCCAGGCTGGTCTGGAGGGGACATAGGTGCTGTGCCTCAGCTAAGGTCCAGCCTGGTCTGGGGCCAGCAGTAGCTGTGCCTCAGCTAAGGTCCAGGCTGGCGTGGGGTCATCAATACCTTCTGTATACCTCTCGTATCATCAACACCTCATACCTTGTGGTTAGGTATCCTCCAGCACCAGCCTCCTACCCCCTCAGCTCCAGTGTAGTGTTGTCCTCTTTCCAGTCTTCCTTCGTGAACTTTACATCCGTGATCCCCAGAGTCTCAATGATTCTACACTTGTCGCTCATCCTCACTACAGTTCCCATCGCTCGTATAGAGTGAGACGCATTATTAGCCTCACCATATTATTTTTTTTTTTTGCCTCCCCGAGATTTAGAACGGCATTACTTTCTGTTCTCCGTCGGTCCATCTCATTATTTCCAATTTCCGTTGCCTCGTTGGCTGTTCACTGACCTGGCTCACGAGGACTACTTTTCAGTCCCATTTTCTCTCGTTGACGTCTGGATCTACCTCTTCTCCCACCCAGGCTCTCTCTCCCCAGCCCTACACCCCGGCTCTCTCCCCACCACCACCAGCACGGACGTTCTCCCCAAGTCACTCCCCAACGCCTGGTGTACCCCGTATCCTTGTCCTCCCCACCCTGATCCTTCTGCCTCCCCAGCCCTTCCATTCCTACGGCCAGCACTTTATGAAGATGGACAAAGAAAGAATAATGGAAAAGGTATAAAGAAATTCCCCTGATCTTTACCTTCTCTTTCCTTCCTGTCACCTCCATCTTTCCCCGCCCGCTCCCTCAGGAAGAGTAAGCTTCCCTCCCTCTCTCACTCCGTCAGGGGAAGGACTGCCTCCCTTCCCCCTTTTCTCCCCTGTTTTTCTGTCGCGAAGGAGCACATATCCTCCCTCCCGCTTTTCTTCCTTTGGAGATATCACAGCCTCCCTATTCCTCCTTCAGGCGAACCTAGCCTCCCTTCCCATCTCCCATTCCTCCTCCTTCAGTGAGAGGATAGCATCCCTCACCCTCCTCTCTTTCCCGCCTTCCTCCTCTCTCAGGTGTACAGCCTCCCTGGGCTGTCGCAACACTAGGATGCGGCCACGTCCCCCGCGTGTCCAGGCCAGGGGAAGGGACCCCAAGCAGGCGAGGCGAGGCGAGGGGCGGCCCAGCTCTGGCCTCAGATATAATCACCCTGGGGCTGGGAGGTAAGTTGGCCAGGCTTGCGTGAGAAAAGGGGAGGGATTAATTCCGGGTGGTGCAGCGGCGTGTTTTGTTGGCGTTGGCACCGACGACCCTTATTGATCCTGGGGACTTCCCGCACGCATGATCCTTCCTTTTCCATTAATGCCATGCACACATACATGGGCCGGACCCTGACCTGGGAAACTGCCACGGAGGGAGGAAGGAGGCGAGAGGCAGGGTGGTAGTGGGAGAGTGGCAGGGGGCGGTGTTGGGGGAGTGTTGGTGACGAGGATGATGGTGACGGCGTTAGTGAATGATGGTGACAGTGTTGGTGAATGATGGTGACAAGTGTTGGTGAATGATGGTGGACAGCGTACCATGACCTCAGGTCGTCGCACCGTGCGAGGGTAGACCTTCTGCACGAAGACTGACCAAGAGTCCAGGTGAGTTGTACCATGGATGGTTGATCTCCTTTACGAAGACTGGCCTCACACCTCTAAGGTAATGGGACTGTGAAAGGTGAGGGGGGGTCAGGCAGGTGTGTGTGTGTGTGTGTGTGAGTGTGTGTGTGTGTGTCGCCTCACCAGTATTTGGGAATGAGGGCAGCGCGAGAGGTGAGGAGGAGGAGGAGGAGGAGGAGGGATACTGAGGAGAGGCCAGGTTAAGAGGCAGGTGGGAGGAGGGTTGTGATGGAGCGCTGCGCTGCTCCTGGCTTGTGTGGCGGGTGAGGAGGAGGGGACACAGCTGGCTGGTCGTGCCTCCTCTCCTGGGTGCTGTGGAGAGGCACGGCGGTGCTGGTGCTGGAGCACACTGATGGTAAGCCAGCCATACGAGTGTTGAGGTGAGGTGGTGACTGTCTGCGTGGAACACACACACACACACACACACACACACACACGGGGTAACACGAGTGTACAACTCTCTCTCTCTCTCTCTCTCTCTCTCTCTCCTAATAGTAACCACACAGACACACATACACATTCCCTGAGCCACACCATATCGCTCCGTCTTTTACCCCCACACCCCTTCTCCCTGGTGTTAGCGAAGCGGTGGATCCTCAGCCCTACGCCAGGGGCCAGCACGCCTGAGATCACCTCCCAGGCTGGAATGATCCTCCAGCCACACCGGCGGATCTCGGATTATATATAGGTTTCTCCGCCTCCCTCCCTCGTCTTCAAGTCCTCCATGATCACTTGTGAGATGCGCGAGGGCGGGGTGAACACCACCACCTCTCGGGCGTGGTGACCTGCTTTCCCGTGACCTGCGACGCGTGACGTAAGACGTACACTGACACTTGTTACCATAGACTTTGCCGAGGGTCTGTTGTCCACCATATACTCCTGAGAGCCAGTCATTTCGAGGAATGATTCCAGTAACAAGAAACGTCGTTTGTAAAGCTCCACTGCTGGAGTGGTCAAGTCGCTTGAGGCAATTCGTAGAGGAGGAATTTGGATGCATCATCTCCGACTGGACAGGATCTTACAGTGTCGAGTTTGAAAGCGTCGTACGGTATTGAACTGGGAGCATTTTACAGTATAGGGTTAAGAGCGTCATTTCCACGTCTATTGAGTGCCATCCAGATGGTCCGAAGAGATCGAGGACTTTCGTCCCTTCGTTGGTTCATATCAAAAGTCTTTCGGGGCATGAGAGGGATACGTTATCCTTGATCTTATCTGCTGTATATTGTGGGGTAGACCAGGGGACAATCGTTCTTACGTACGGGTGACCACTGGTTCTTGTACCTCATCCATCTGGTCCCTCATTCCTTATACCTCACCCAGCTGGTCCCTCATCCCTTATACCTCATCCAGCTGGTCTCTCATTCCCTATACCACACCCAGCTGGCTTCCCCCATTCCTTATGTCAAACCCAGCTGGCTTCCCCCATTCCTTCTATTACACTACAGGTGGCTTCCTCATTCCCCATTCCTTGTCTCCCATCCGGCTGGTCCTCGCCCTAGCCCCCAATCCTCTCCAGCGAGCCCATTTCCAGCTTGGCTCCTTTGGCCAGAGTGTTGCCAATGCCGCCCAGAATGCGACCCGGAGATTAAAGGATCTTGTGATAACAGTGTATTGTAGCGGGTCGAGCATTACACGTTATCTTGCTTAACCTCAGTTTCTTATGCAACACTGAATAGATATTTCCCCCTCTGGTATTATAGAGAACTATCGCCTTCTAAAAATCTCTCTCTCTCTCATTATTATTATCTTTTTCCCTTCTTTTTTCTCGTATGACTGAGTGTAACACGGATATATCTACCTGACATGGTTCAGAAGGCCACGGGGAACTGAAAGGCTCTGATGTCACATTATCTCTCATGAAAGTCCAATTAGCCCGACCCTCCATGGTTAGACTAGTAATTAATTCATTCCATTTATTGTGGAGGTGGCAGGACGTGTTTAGGGAAAGGAGGGAGGGAGGAAGGAGGGAGGGAGGGAGGATGGTCGAATTGTGGGGGAGATTGTGGCTAACGGTGCGGTCGTGGTCTAGGGGTGGAAGACATGGTAGGGAAATGTGAGGCCATGGGAGGGAGTTCTGGTGGGTATGGCATATGGGGGATGGGTGCTGGTGCTGCTGTAGTGGGGGACGTGGCGGGAGGGAGAAAGTGAGTCATGTGAAGGATCTTGTAGGGAAATGTGGTGGGGGATATGGTAGGGAACTATGAGGGTCATGGGTGAGGGGTGTGGGGAGGTCACGGTAGGAAGGAATATAACCCACCTGTTAAGATGTTTGGTTCTGTTCACTGATAATGCTCTTAGTATAGATACACGTCAACTTTTTCTTTTTTTTTAACAAAATTGTGTCAGGAAAAATGGACTCTGCTTAAATAATGTGTGAATTAATACCGTTTTTTTTTTTTTTTTTTTAACTTTCCAAGAAAAGGAACAGACAAGGGGGCCAGGTGAGGATATTCCCTCAGAGGCCCAGTCCTCTGTTCTTAACGCTATCTTGCTAATGCGGGAGATGGCGGATAGTTTGAAAGAAAGAAAAGATATATATATATATATATATATATATATATATATATATATATATATATATATATATATATATATATATATATATATATATATATATATATATATGTATGTATATATATATAAGTGCGTTTCAGTGGTGTCCTCTGAAGGTAATTGAGAAGAATACATCAATATTTACGTAACGAGGAAGGAGGAATATTCTCTTAAGAATATTCCTCACATGACGAGTCGAACCTCGTGTGGCAGCTGGTGCATCAAGGAGCTCTGGCTGGTCTGCAGTAACTGGTGGCCATTGTCAAAGAACTGTCTTAATCTGTATCACTTCCGAGGTCTGTATCGTGTGGCAAAGGCCCTTCAGCCTCTGTTGCCGTTGAGTGTGATATAGAAGACATAATTAACTATGTTAATTTCACTGTAACGTGAGACAGATCACTTGGTGTTAATACTAAGTTAGATATAATGAAGATTCCATTATCTTTGAAGGCTCATTGATCCCTGAGACGTATCGTAGATCAACGTAGTAGATGAGATATTGTCTACTTGTTTCTGGCCATTTTTCGTGACGTCTTTAGGGGCAGGAACCAACGCTTTGCATGGACAGCTGAAGCTGAAGCGATAGTTTCTGCTACCTCAGGACATTCTAACGTGAGCTGAAAGTGCGTGTGTCACATGACCAACTTTTCGACTCCGGTCTGAAATATGTGAAGTATAATCTTGGGCGTTGAGTGAATTCACGACAGCGCCTTGAAGTTCATAATGAGTGACGTGTTGTGGAGATAAATGGAGTGACTTTAGAATTGGAAACTAGAAGCCGCTGCGTCTTTGTTTAAAGTTGTAACTGACTTATGAAAAATTTACTGAGAGAAACGGTAAAGAAAGGGAAAAATGATATTGTTTTGGACTAATTTTCGTCAATGTTTTATTGTTTTTCAGTAGATTAATACGAACTGAATCTTCAGTCTTTACTGAAATGATTTGTGGTAATTGTGTATAAATTCTAGAATCAATGGACTCATATAAACTCAAAATTTATTACGTCTTAATTACAGGAACTGATAAACACAAGGCTATCATGATCTTCGATAGTCACTTACGAGAGAATGGAATCTTTGATTGACAAATACACATCTGAGTACTTGATATCATCTGTGTAACGTAGGTCAGATGCTTCAGCAGAACAATGACAACATTACATTCTACACTTCTAAGTAAACTGACGCTAAATGGATAATGAGTAATGAATACACAAAGTTACTACACGTTGCGGTTGACCCAGAACCTATAGTTATGACTGTGTATAACCCGCTTTATGGACACTTTGCCTGAGGTATATATTCCTTCATTTTCCTAAGAGTTTCTTACTGATAGCGTCAGCCCCCACCAGCGTCAACCCCCACCAGTGTCAGCCCCCACCAGCGTCAGCCCCCACCAGTTCGTAAGGCTTTTCCCGAGTTCACGTCGCTAATTCCTCCGATGTCATTGCTGAAGAACCAAGGTTCACCTTTTGGGGTCTGGAAAATAGAAGTTTGAGGTCTGGAAAAAATAAGTTGTTGGGGTCTGGAAAAAAAGAAGTTGTTGGGGTCTGGAAAAAAAGAAGTTGTTGGGGTCTGGGAAAAAAGAAGTTGTTGGGGTCTGGAAAAAAAGAAGTTGTTGGGGTCTGGGAAAAAAGAAGTTGTTGGGGTCTGGGAAAAAAGAAGTTTGGGGTCTGGAAAAAAGAAGTTCCGGTCTGGGAAAAAAGAAGTTGGGGTCTGGAAAAAAGAACATGGGGTCTGGAAAAAAGAAGTTATTGGGTTCTGAAAAAAAGTTGTTGAGGTTTGGAAAAAAAGTTGTTGGGGTCTGGGAAAAAAAGAAGTTGGGGTCTGGAAAAAAGAAGTTATTGGGTTCTGAAAAAAAGTTGTTGGGGTCTGGAAAAAAGAAGTTGTTGGGGTCTGGAAAAAAGAAGTTATTGGGTTCTGAAAAAAAGTTGTTGAGGTCTGGAAAAAAGAAGTTGTTGGGGTCTGGAAAAAAGAAGTTATTGGGTTCTGAAAATAAGTTGTTGGGGTCTGGAAAAAAGAAGTAGTTTGGATCTGGAAAAGAAAAACAAAACAAAAAAAAAAACGTTAACCTTGTCTGCTGCAGTTTCCAGGAAGCCCCCGCGAAAGTTGGTGTTGTTGAACAATGCGTTTTTATTCGAGTTATTTTTTTCCTTACCTTCAGAAGCTGTCGAAGGGTAAAGATAACCAACTTTGTAGTTGGTTATCTGAATTATTTTCAGAATTATTTTTTCTTAGATTCTTTAGATTTTGATTCTTTTTTTTTTTTCACTAAATATGAATTATGGCTGGATCCAGGCTTGTGCCCAGCTGGTGCCTGGATGGCTGGATTCCAGGCCTATGCCCAGCTGGTGCCTGGATGGCAGGATTCCAGGCCTGTGCCCAGCTGGTGCCTGGATGGCAGGATTCCAGGCCTATGCCCAGCTGGTGCCTGGATGGCTGGATTCCAGGCCTGTGCCCAGCTGGTGCCTGGATGGCAGGATTCCAGGCTTGTGCCCAGCTGGTGCCTGGATGGCTGGATTCCAGGCTTGTGCCCAGCTGGTGCCTGGATGGCAGGATTCCAGGCCTATGCCCAGCTGGTGCCTGGATGGCAGGATTCCAGGCTTGTGTCCAGCTGGTGCCTGGATGGCAGGGTTCCAGGCCTCTGCTCCACGGATTTGTATTTTAATTGCTTTATGAATATTTTGTCATAATTAATCCTTTGAATGCTGTTGGCCGCCACTGTTGTTGGAGAGGAAGGAGGGCCGAGTGTGGCACGAAAAAGAGACAGAGCGAAAGTTAGATTTCACTGTGGAACATTAGGGAAGCTAAAGCTAAAGTTCACTGCCAACCTGTATGGAAGCGAAAGCTTGCACTGACTGTGGAGGTTTATGGAAGCTTAAGCTGGGGGGGCTCACTGCCAAGCTGTATGGAAGCTAAAGCTTGCACTGACTATGAAGGTTTAGGAAAGCTTGAGGCTAGCTGGACCTCACCGTGAGAAGGTAAAGCTGGAGCAAACTGTAAAGCTGTATGACAGCTAAAGCTGGCTTTCCCTCGAACGTTAAGAGGATAAGGAAGAGAACAAGGACATCATAAGAAGGTTCAGTACTATGATTCAGATATCATGATTCATGGAGTTCGCTTGATTCCCCACGAGAAACAACCTTTTTTTTTTTTTCTCTAGGAGATTTTAGGTGAGACGGAAATGCCCCCAACTACCCAACTGCTGGGTATAACAAGCCCGTTCGACCTGGTGGAAACAAGCAGGACATTTAATGTGAAAAATTCCGTGAATTCCGATCTTCTTTTTCTTCTCGGAAATTGGTTGGTCCCAAGTCAGGATTCCTCCGTTTATACAGGAGCTGGCCGCTCGTGTTTCACGTCCTGAATAATGAGAATGTTAATATCCAGCATATTTCATGTGATAAGTTATGCAGTACTTGTATTTCTGCTGGGATGGCTTCAGAAATTAGGGCCGACAAATATCTCGCGCTTCGGCGAATATATTAAACACAAGGGAGGAAAAAAAAAAAGAGAAAAAAGCCTCCAAGTTGAGGAAATCTTCGAATATTCGGTCAAGAGGAGAGGAATCTTCGAGTCTGCTAAAGTAACAGAGAATATCGGTTTGCTCAAGTATGCTGGAGCATAGAGAGCTGTGGATGCCAGTCTAGATGTGTGGTTCTTTTACACCAGATGGAGCAGTTTGCTCTCCTCATTTGACCAACCAGCTCCTGGCGTGTACCACTTGGTGCAGTCTGGTGTGTAGTCACACTTGACCAGCTCCTGGCGTGTGCCACTTGGAGCATCCTGGTGTGTAGCCACACTTGACCTGCTCCTGGTGGGGGTGACTTGAGTGTCCTTTCATTACACTGTAGCTTCATTCGGGTGATTCAGCTTTCCTTTGGGTTAAACTGCAATTTCATCCGGATAGATCGAGTCTCGTTCGGTTAAACTGAAGCACTTACGACCACCTCATACCTTGTGGTGTAGAGCAGCAGCGACCTTCTTGAGAAACAGTGTACAAACGAGGGATCTGTGAGTAGACTGGAATGATGGGGCGAAAGATCGTGTGGCTGATGATTCCCGAGGAGGTTAGGTTGGGTTAGGTTAGGTTAGGTTAGGTTATTCCCTTAGTGTTGCTTGACCTCAATGGAGGCACGTTCTGCCATCACCCATTCCAACCTGAGTCGTTCCGTATGTTAAAGCTTGTGAATATATGGTTACCTTCTGCCATTTGTTTCTCTCTGGCTTGTTCAGTTTAACGCCAATGTCAGATAAGAGCTATTCTTGCACTTGTATAACTAGTTTAACGCTAGTGTTGCACAAGAACAATGCCTGTTCTTGCTTGTTCAATGGAACGCCAGCGTCACACAAGAACAATGCCTGTTGTGGTATGTTGAACACCAGCGTCACACAAGAACAATGCCTGTTCTGGCATGTTGAACACCAGCGTCACACAAGAACAATGCCTGTTCTGGCATGTTGAACACCAGCGTCACACAAGAACAATGCCTGTTCTGGCATGTTCAATTTCACACCAGTGTCAGAGAAGAACAATGCCTGTTCTGGCATGTTCAGTTGAACACGAGCGTCACACAAGAACGATACAGTGTCTCCAAGTCCAAGACTCTCAGACACGGAAGATCCATGAGTACAATCGGATTCCGAAGGGTGAGGCGATCGTCAGCCACGGTATACCATCATTTTCCATGGTGTCCCTCAGCTGGAAGTGAGTTGCAGGTTAAGCTTCTAGACGGTAAGATTGCAAAGCCTTTTTAGCTTCTCACAAACCTTGAGTCTGGAAAGCCGATTTTGAAACTCTGGACAAGCTTTAAAACCCCCGGACCCCAAAAGTGTGCGAAGACCAAAGCTTGGGTTAACCTGCAGAATGGACTGGATGTTAAAAAGAATGAAACTTTTTTTCATGTGTGTGTGTCCAGATGGCGTTAATTGAAACGTTTTTATCTTTCATGAAAACTAAACGACGTTGATTAAGGGACGCAGGTAAAGGTGTGTGGGTGACTATCCCACAGTGCAGAGACGGCCAACAAGAACAAGTGGTGGTGATGGTGGTGATGGGGTTTCCAGGAGCTTTGTAGCCATTCCATAAGTAGTTCACCTATCACTGTAGCGACGCAGGGGGAGCCCCGCCTCGCTTCTGGATCCCTGGATTTACGCTGATGAGACTCATCCTCGTGTGACCTTAAGAAGTTAACTTGTCTCAGAGAGTTGATTCGGGCTGAGGGAGACTTAAACTATAAATTGGTTTTGGATTAATGGGAAGTGTAGGTATTAAACTCCGTAGGGAGACGCTGGAAAAGTTATAAGACACTGTCTTTACGCAGTGGTGAACATAAGACCACAACAGACGGGGAAGCAGAGGCCCTGAGTTTGTTTACAGTGAAGTGGTACTTGAGGTAGTGTTTTGTGTCTAGGTTTGCCTCTGGTCTCCCTCCTCCCACCTTCATCAATGATCAACGATACATTTTTCATAGATTCTGATGGTTGTAGACCGCCAATTACCGTCCGCCAATAGGGAGCGAAATCTGGAACGATATTTTGTTCTTTTCCCAGTCACTCGTCCGTGGAGAACAATGGTTACGGCCATCGTCCTGGGGTTATATTATGGTAGGGTTGCTGGCCATCCTCCATAAACCACACTGGTGATTTTTGGGTTTGTGGTGTGGCTATACAGGGAGCGAGTCGATAGGTTAGATAGATAGATAGATAGATAGATAGATAGATAGATAGATAGATAGAGAGAGAGAGAGAGAGAGAGAGAGAGAGAGAGAGAGAGAGAGAGAGAGAGAGAGAGAGAGAGAGAGAGAGAGAGTCTCTGTTAACGGCCCTGTTGAGCATCTTTCGCTCGCCCATTGATACATCTAAACACCCCCACTACCCATCCCAATCCCCCCCTCCCCCTTACCGTTATAATGCGGGGAAACTTGGCAAAAAATATATATAAAAAAGACTCAAAAGATTTTCTATTGTCACCCGATTTCCGATTTCCACAGAGGAGGGAGCGAGGGAGGGAGAGAGGGAGGGAGGGGTGGCATCTTCCACCGTCTTACTCGTGCTGACGGGAGTCCAGGCGTATGTAACACGCTAGATAGAATATCGTCCCTTTTTCCTACCTCTCTCTTCCCCTGCCTCTCTCTCCCCTGCCTCTCTCTCCCCCCTGCCTCTCTCCCTGCCTCTCTTCCCTGCCTCTCTCCCCCTGCCTCTCTTCCCTGCCTCTCTCTCCCTGCTTCTCTCCCCCTACCTCTCTCCCTGCCTCTCTCTCCCTGCTTCTCTCCCCCTGCCTCTCTCCCCTGCCTCTCTCCCCTGCCTCTCTCCCCTACCTCTCTCCCTGCCTCTCTCCCCTGCCTCTCTCCCCCTGCCTCTCTCCCTGCCTCTCTCTCCCTGCTTCTCTCCCCCTGTCTCTCTCCCCCAGTCTCTCTCCCTCTGCCTCTCTCCCCCTGCCTCTCTCTCCCCTGCCTCTCTCCCCCTACCTCTCTCCCTGCCTCTCTCTCCCTGCCTCTCTCCCCCTGCCTCTCTCCCCCCTGCCTCTCTCCCTGCCTCTCTTCCCTGCCTCTCTCCCCCTGCCTCTCTCCCCTGCCTCTCTCTCCCTGCTTCTCTCCCCCTACCTCTCTCCCTGCCTCTCTCTCCCTGCCACTCTCCCTTGCCTTTCTCCCTGCCTCTCTCCCCTGCCTCTCTCCCTGTCTCTCTCCCCCTGCCTCTCTCCCCCCTGCCTCTCTCCCTGCCACTCTCCCCCTGCCTCTCTCTCCCCTACCTCTCTCCCTGCCTCTCTCCCTGCCTCTCTCCCCCTGCCTCTCTCCCCATGTCTCTCTCCCCTCCAGCCCGCCTCTATCATTCGTCGATGGCAGGGATGGTGGTGGGAGAGTCTCGTGGCTCAAAGGAGGGCCAGGTTTAGTGGAATAATTCTGAGAATGGCTTCTAGGATAGTCAGCCCGTGAGGGTCTACATGGGCGGGTCACAATCTATTTCCTCTCTCTCTCTCTCTCTCTCTCTCTCTCTCTCTCTCTCTCTCTCTCTCTCTCTCTCTCTCTCTCTCTCTCTCTCTCTCTCTCTCTCTCTCTCTCTCCCTCTTGCTACAGTGTACTTCCATCCTCCTCCTCCTCCTCCTCCTCACCCTCCAATCACCATGCCTCCTTCCTCTTCCTGCCCCTCCACCAGCCCCGGGTGGGCCTCCACCACCTCCTGGTGGGGGCTCCTGACCACCTTCCAGTTTAAAGGAAAATCTGGCGTTTGTTGGAGAATGGAGGAGAGGGTGGCCAGTGTGAAAGCTTCGTCTTCTTCTTCTTCTTCTTCTTCTTCTTCTTCTTCTTCTTCTTCTTCTTCTTCTTTTTCTTCTTCTTCTTCTTCTTCTTCTTCTTCTTCTTCTAATTATTCTTCTTCTACTACGTCTTCTTTCTTCTTCTTCTTCTTCTTCTTCTTCTTCTTCTTCTTCTTCTTCTTCTTCTTCTTCGTCACCTTCTTGTGTGCCATAGTTTTACCGCTTCGTTCTACTCCGACGTATCTCTTTTCAGATAATAATGGTAATT
Organism: Panulirus ornatus; assembly: GCF_036320965.1. NCBI lineage: Eukaryota > Metazoa > Arthropoda > Malacostraca > Decapoda > Palinuridae > Panulirus > Panulirus ornatus. Next base: position 4,901,255 of record NC_092247.1, on the reverse strand, counting down.
ATGATAATGAAAGTATTACTGTTATTATTATTATTATTATTATTATAATTATTATTATTATTATTATTATTATTGTTATTATTATTATTGATTATTATTATTATTACTAGAGCTGACGATAATAATAATAATGATAATGATAATAATGATAAAAACAACAATTATAATAATGATAATAATAATGATAATGATAATAATAAATGATAACAATAAAGTGGTTGAGCCGCATGTTTGGACAAGCTCCAGAGCAAAAGGTTTCGGGACAGACTCGACCAGATGGGTTGTGGGACTTTGGAATTTCCCGCGTGTTTGAGGTAAGAAGTTTTCGTCCACGACTCCCAAAGAATTGTGGTAATTCCACCATTACCACCACAGCGTCATTAATGTTTCATCTGTGGCCGGGGGAGTGAGCGTGCGTGGCCTGGCCAGGATCATTGTAACGCGCGGTTCTGAGCGTCTCCTGTTTTCTTAATTTGTATTTTACGTTTTCCTGAGAGGCTATGAGGAGGAGGAGGCGGAGGCGGGAGGAGGAGGCGGAGGAGGAGGAAGAGGAGGAGGAGGTTCGACTCTTTGTTGCCGTTGATCCAGCTTCCCCTGAGTGACTGGTTCATAATGCCAGGTTGTAGTGGCTCTGGCTAGGGAGGGGCTTCGGTGTGATGTCTATCTAGCGGGCAAGAAGCTCCATGGATCTATGTGTGAGGGAGGGACTTTTTGAGGGCTAATACTGTCTCTATCCAGGTCGCCAGAGTTCCACATTAGAAGAATAGTGAGGGAGACGAGCCCTCTGCTGACAAGGATTAGATCAATATTGATTACAGGACAAATAGGTAATTACAGATTTAAGTATAAGTTATGACAACTTATTTTTAAGTATAAGTTATGACAACTTATTTTTAAGTATAAGTTATGACAACTTATTTCTTGTACCTCGTTTGTGGAAAATCTTGTAAATATTAGATGTCTCCTGTGTTTTTAACCTTATAGTGCGAGTGTATGTTGACTGTATCAAGATATATAACAAATGATCTATTTAAAGTTCGCAAAATTATGATACTTTTCACGTATATGAGGTAGTAAATTGTTATGGATGAAATACTTACACATATCTAGTGTGTGTGTGTGTGTGTGTGTGTGTGTGTGTGTGTGTGTGTGTGTGTGTGTGTGTGTCCTCCTTCATGTACATCCATACATATATGTGTGTCGGTGTGTGATCTTCTATATGTATCAGCGTGTGTGTATTGGCTGTTCCATTGTATACCCTCAGCAACCTGCCTGACCCGGTCACACACACAACACAGTTGTCCCCCAGCAGCCAGGAGCCACACGTCAGTCCCTGGGATCGTTATCCCAGGTTTTAGGCTGAGGCTTACTGGCTGGCTGCCAAGCACACGTCTGCTAGCAGGTGTTGGTGGGGACTTGGCAGACGTCCGTGGCGTCGTAACACGTCGCCTGGTCGGGTAGGGAGGACTGAGCTGGCTGGGGACGAGCTATGGTGTGGGTAGAAGGACAGGGTGTAGCTTTGCCTCGGACTATCACAGTTAAGGCTTTGTAATTTGAAAGACAAGAAAAAGGTTTTGAGGGTTCACATTCAAAGAAAACGAGGCTTAGAAATATGTAGAATGTAAAGAACCACGAAAATGGGAAGTGTGTGTATGGGGAAGACATGGACGTCGAGTTCCAGGTGGGCATAGAACAATCCTGAAGACTTGAAGGTCCACATTATTTTCCACCCCCCTTCGACAGACCTTGAGAAAGATGGACGTCTTCAGCTCCCGAGGACGACCTGAGCCTTGCGAGGAGCGAGGACTAGGATCGACTAACGAAACCTCTGGTGTCATTAAGGGTTAGAGCGAACGGCAGTTCGCGAGGGCGTGACTCGCGTGGACTAATTATGGGGAAGGTGGAATGAGATCTACTGGGGTCAGTTAATGAGAGACGTCAGTCAGCAATCACCGCCCCTTGAGGACCTGCGCATTACCATCATATTTTCCTCTTCGCCGTCTGACAGCTCCTCCTCCTCCTGTATTTGATACAGTACCGGGAGAACTGAGGAACGTTACGTGGGGTGGCGACAGAGACGGAGATGAATGATTGACTCGTACCGTCGTGCTACAGGGTCGTGATGTTGTACTCAAGGGTCGTACCGTCGTGCTACAGGGTCGTGATGTTGTACTCAAGGGTCGTACCGTCGTGCTACAGGGTCGTAATTGAAGGGTCGTACCGTCGTGCTACAGGGTCGTAATTGAAGGGTCGTACCGTCGTGCTACAGGGTCGTAATATTGTACTCGAGTCGTACCGTCATGTTCCAGGGTCGTAATGGTGTACTCAAGGGTCGTACCGTCGTGTTCCAGGGTCGTAATGTTATACTCAAGGGTCGTACCGTCGTGTTCCAGGGTCGTAATGTTATACTCAAGGGTCGTACCGTCGTGTTCCAGGGTCGTAATGTTATACTCAAGGGTCGTACCGTCGTGTTCCAGGGTCGTGATGTTGTACTCAAGGGTCGTACCGTCGTGTTCCAGGGTCGTAATGTTATACTCAAGGGTCGTACCGTCATGTTCCAGGGTCGTAATGTTATACTCAAGGGTCGTACCGTCGTGTTCCAGGGTCGTAATGTTATACTCAAGGGTCGTACCGTCGTGTTCCAGGGTCGTAATGTTATACTCAAGGGTCGTACCGTCGTGTTCCAGGGTCGTGATGTTGTACTCAAGGGTCGTACCGTCGTGTTCCAGGGTCGTGATGTTGTACTCAAGGGTCGTACCGTCGTGTTCCAGGGTCGTAATGTTAAACTCAAGGGTCGTACCGTCGTGTTCCAGGGTCGTGATGTTGTACTCAAGGGTCGTACCGTCGTGCTCAGGGCGTTGGCCACCTCGTCCTCGTGTCGTACCGTGGTACTCAGAATAATTCTGTGTGGAGGTAATGCACACATTGTGTGTGCCCTGCTTGTGTGCACCACTGGTCGCGTTGTGAGTGCTTGCTGCCGTCCAGTGTGTGTTTGTTGTTGTTGTGTGGTGTTTGTGTGTGTGTGTGTGTGTGTGTTTGCTTGTGTGGTGCGTGTTTGTCTTTGCGGTGTGTATGAGCGTCTGCTGTTGTGTGGTGTGTGTGTGTGTGTGTGTGTGTGTGTGTGTGTTTGTGGTATGTGTTTGTTGTTGTGTGTTTATTATTGTTTTTTTTATGCCTGTTGTTAGGATCGTCTTTATCTGTTGTCGTTTAATATCTCTCTCTCTCTCTCTCTCTCTCTCTCTCTCTCTCTCTCTCTCTCTCTCTCTCTCTCTCTCTCTCTCTCTCTCTCTCTCACACACACACACACGCACCAGAGGCATAGTTCGCCTCTCTAGGCCGCAGTGAAGATAGCGCGAGCAATTACAGCTGTCTGGTTCTGGTGTGGCAGTACTGGAGGGTCGGGAGTCTTAGCAAGGGCCTCTGTGGCGTTCCCTCTTCCTCCTCTACTGCTGCGCCTCCTCCTCCTCCTCCTCCTCCTCCACTAAGCCAGGTCCTCCTTGGCTTGCTCCTCCTTGGGGTAATGGCTGTGACTGCCTTCTCCCTTACGGCATCACTGCTTTGCGCATAACTACTTCACTGCAAGGTCCTCCTGGTGTCTCATGCTACCACAATCACACGTTACACAATAAGGGCTGCCTCTACCACAGCTTTACTCCATCAGGGCTGCCTCTATCACAACTTTACTCCATCAGGGCTGCCTCTACCACAGTTTTACTCCATCAGGGCTGCCTCTACCACAGTTTTACTCCATCAGGGCTGCCTCTACCACAGCTTTACTCCATCAGAGCTGCCTCTATCACAACTTTACTCCTTCAGGACTGCCTCTACCACAGTTTTACTCCATCAGAGCTGCCTCTACCACACATTTACTCCATCAGAGCTGCCTCTACCACACATTTACTCCATCAGAGCTGCCTCTACCACAACTTTACTCCATCAGGGTTGCCTCTACCACAACTTCATTCCATCAGGGCTGCCTCTACCACAATTTACTCCATCAGGGCTGCCTCTACCACAATTTACTCCATGATTTACCACACGTTACTCCAGCGGGCTCCCAGTGTTGGCGTGGCTGCCGTGAGAGACTGTTCGCGAGATGTAGGAGGCGCGAACTGGCAGCTCGAATTGCTTACTGTGAGGCCATTGAAGGTAACGAGGAGCAGCAGTAGGTCATGAGGGGCCCAGGAGGGTGATGAGGGCCGCAGGAGGTAATGAGGAGCTGTAGGAGGCGTGGCGTAAAGGGACGGGAGTAAGTGCTGCGCTCTGGGTGGTAATGAGGGCGTAGGATATACTAAGGACGTGATGTGGGACCCAGCAAGATGGCTGAGGACTCTGGGGGTACTGGTGACTCTTAAGGACTCTGGGGGTACTTGTTGCTCTTAAGGACTCTGGGGATACTGGTGACTTAAGTCTTAAGGACTCTGAGGGTACTGGTGACTTAAGTCTTAAGGACTCTGGGGATCCTTGTAACTCTGAAAGGAGACTTGAACCCCAGGGAATAAACCCCCATAACCACAGCAACTTAACCCCCCTCCCACCCCCTGAACGTAATGATTTAAACCCCTGAACACGGTAACTTAAAAGTTTGAGTAGAACTCAAAACTCGTGACTTCGAGTAGAACTCCAAAACTCGTGACTTCGAGTAGAACTCCAAAACTCGTGACTTCGAGTAGAACTCCAAAACTCGTGACTTCGAGTAGAACTCATTAAACCACGATGACTTAAACCCTCAAGTACGACGAAGACCTAAGTCATGATGAATTATTTTCAGACACATATTCAGATCAACGGGAATATATAGAAAAATCGAACTCGTTTTTGTATGTTTCTTTTAAAGAGGCAAATTCGTCCTATACGTGTGGCTTGAAGAGTCTTGTGTCGCAGCTGTGGTTAGGTTATCCCTGTATTGTTACCACGACCCCAACACCTCACCACCACCACCACCACAGCCATAGTTTGTGGCTAGTAGACTCATAACTCACCTCACCACCACCACCACCACACCACCACCACACCACAACGACACCACCACCACACCACCACCACAGCCATTGTATGTGGCCAGTAGACTCATACCTCACCACACCACCGCCACACCACCACAGCCATAGTGTGTGGGCAGTAGACTCGTAACCCACCACACCACCACCACAGCCATTGGGTGTGGTCATCAGACGCCACATACGGTTCTGTCATGGCCAGCCAGGTGCATCTCATGAGCGTAATGTGACACAGTTCTCATGGCCATCGTACTCGATGGGGGGAGACTTAGTGTGTGTGGGAGACGTCTGGCACCTCTGCTCCCACGCCTCCTTCAGCCTCCCAGTATCCTGCAGGAGGTGGGGTGGTGGGGAGGTGGCTGTATCACGTCCTGCTCCCCTGCCCCCCGCCTCCTAGGATCCTACTGCAGGAGGGGGTATTGAGGCCAGTCAGTCTCATGTCCCATCAGCTGACAGTCAGGAGCAAGAGGAGGAGGAGGAGGAGGGGCTGGCCGAAGCATCCAGTAGGAGGAACAGGAGGAGCTGGCAGAGTCCTACAGGAGGAATACGAAGAGGAGGAGGAGGAGGAGGAGGTGGCAGATTCCTTCAGGAGAAGGAGGAAGCAGGAAGGAGAAAGGAGGAGCTGGCAGAATCCTTCAGAAGGAGGAAGGAGGAGCTGGCAGAGTCCTTCAGGAGAAGGAGGAGGAGGAAGGAGGAGCTGGCAGAATCCTTCAGGAGGAGAAAGGAGGAGGAGGAGCTGGCGGAAGCCACCATTTCCGGTGGTCGTGAGAGCTGTTCAGGTCTGGCAAGAGAAGAAAGATGATGGAGGGAAACTCCTTCCCTCCACCATCACCATGATGATGATGGAGGCAGACTCCTTCCCTCCACCATCACCATGATGATGATGATGGAGGCAGACTCCTTCCCTCCACCATCACCATGTTGATGATGATGGCCACAAGGAGGTCGTATTCTGCTGAAGGAGAAGGAGGAGGAGGGAGGAGGAGGAGGAGGGAGGAGGAGGACAGAGGATTAGAAAAAAGAGGGAGAAAGAAATGTACAAAGAAGCGAAGGAGAGAAGAGCTTTCCAGGTAATCATAAAGGCTGATGGAGATGTTCCTAGGAGGAAAGAAGGAAGGAAGGAAGGAAGGAAGAGGGGAATGAAGAGAACACCTGGAGAACACCTTCTCCAAGCCATTATTGATTGGAAATGTTTACGTTTGACCATAGTTATTATTGTTAGGTAAACTGTGAGTGGGAGGGTGGTCTGGTGTGGACCTGGGGTAATAAGACCTTCCCTGTGGGCTGCCGTGAGTGGCCTCTGGCTCCATATGTGATGTTTACATATATATGTATGTGGTCCTTACCTTCATGTGGTGCTTGCCTGCGTATGTCGTGCTCGTCCTATCGTGTGGTGTATACCTATTAATGTGGTGTTTGCCTTGGTATACCGTGTTTATATCTGTTTACCTCCATAAGTGGTGTTTATCGACAATCGTGGTGTTTGCCTACGTATTTAGGGATGGGCTCCCACCGATGTCAAGCAAACAACCATAAGGGTAGAATGAGGAACCTCAGATTAGGTGGAAAACAGGTAAAGGTGTTTCTCTCTCTCTCTCTCTCTCTCTCTCTCTCTCTCTCTCTCTCTCTCTCTCTCTCTCTCTCTCTCTCTCTCACACACACACACATGGTGGCCAGGGAGCAGCACCACATCCACCCAGCTAGCCTCATCCCCCTCAGCATCTGGCTCAGGTCAGCTGGGGAGCCTTGTGCCTGGCTACCAGGACCTTTAACTGTGGCCTGGAGGGGATTTTCCCCTCTCTTAACCCCCCTCCCCTTCCCATGGATCAAGAGGGTCACGGTGTTGACTTTAGGCTCGAGTGGCAACGGGTTCAGAGGCGAAAGTTTGTTGTTCAAATAAAGATAAAGAGGAGGAGGAGGAGGGAGGAGGAGGAGGTAAGGTTAGAACTGAGGAAGTTGGTTCAGCGAAGCCTCGGGTACAAGCAGAGAGAGAGAGAGAGAGAGAGAGAGAGAGAGAGAGAGAGAGAGAGAGAGAGAGAGAGAGAGAGAGAGAGAGAGAGAGAGATGAGGAAGGGTTGATGTAGACAGAGGAGTTGCAGGAGGAAGGTTGGGTACTGGGGTGGGGAGGGAAAAGTTAAGGTAGAACATACTGTGAGGTATGTCAAGGTAGAACATACTGTGAGGTATGTCAAGGTAGAACATACTGTGAGGTATGTCAAGGTAGAACATACTGTGAGGTATGTCAAGGTAGAACATACTGTGAGGTATGTCAAGGTAGAACATACTGTGAGGTATGTCAAGGTAGAACATACTGTGAGGTATGTCAAGGTAGAACATACTGTGAGGTATGTCAAGGTAGAACATACTGTGAGGTATGTCAAGGTAGAACACAGTGAGAGAGAGGTTCCGAGGAGACGTATTTTGTGTGATACAGAGACGTATTTGTTCAAGAACTCTCTCGCGTCTTGAAACAGACTTTCCCTCAGTTTCACATTAGTTTTGTATCGTCCCCTGGGTAGGTACAGTTAGAACCAATTTCCTTCAGTTTCAAATTGGTCGCATCGGTTTCAAATAGGTTATATCGTCCCTTGGGTAGGTACAGTTAGAACCAATTTCCTTCGGTTTCAAATTGGTCGTATCGGTTTCAGATAGGTTATATCGCCCCTTGGGTAGGTACAGTTAGAACCAATTTCCCGCCTAGGTTCAGAGAGGCTGTATGACGTCGTGGGTTGGTATACTGAAGAGCAACTTCAGCGAAGCTTTTTCATGCGATGTTTGGGGGTCAGATATTGAGCGTCCCTGGCCCCCGCCGTCCAGCGCTGATCACCTGGACAATATAATGGCAAGTTATAGAGTGACATTAATCTTTATGGTGCCGTAAATGACAGACCTGGATATTACGACTGATGATAATGATGATGATGGTGGTAACACATTTATCTGTTATTGTTGCTGCTTGTATATATTTACTACTACTACTACTACTACTACTACTACTACTACTACTACTACTACTACTACTATTTCTACTACTGCTTCTGCTACTTCTTCGGCGTTTGTTAACATATTTGTGAGCTCTTATTTGGACTGGTCATTCTTACCTCAGAAATCTCTAAGTCGACGCAGAGCAAAAGTGTTCTTGACCTACTGGTCACTGTTCTTGACCTACTGGTCAGTGTTCTTGACCTACTGGTCAGTGTTCTTCAGCTACTGGTCCGTGTTCTTGACCTACTGGTCCGTGTTCTTGACCTACTGGTCAGTGTTCTTGACCTACTGGTCAATGTTCTTGAGCTACTAGTCAATGTTCTTAACCTACTGGTCAATGTTCTTGAGCTACTAGTCAATGTTCTTAACCTACTAGTCAATGTTCTTAACCTACTAGTCAATGTTCTTAACCTACTAGTCAATGTTCTTGAGCTACTGGTTACGAATGAATATTGCCCTAAACACAGTAGAGTATAGTAGTTAAGGAGGTGAACAGAGGAACACAGGAACAGAGGGGAACGAGAGGAAGGCTCGCCCCGTCTGACACAACTGCCACACTTTGTGCCATGACGAGTTATGGTTCCGGGTCATGATGGGTGATAATCCTATGGCTTCCACGTGATGACTGCCCATCTTGACGCTTCAAGTGTGGGTCACTGTGATTGTCTGTCTGTCTGTCTGTCTGTCTGTCTCTCTGTCTCTCTCTTTCTCTGTCTGTCTGTCTGTCTGTCTGTCTGTCTGTCTGTCTGTCTCTGTCTGTCTCTCTCTCTGTCTCTCTCTTCTCTGTCTGTCTGTCTGTCTGTCTGTCTGTCTGTCTGTCTCTCTCTCTCTCTCTCTCTCTCTCTCTCTCTCTCTCTCTCTCTCTCTCTCTCTCTCTCTCTGCCCCTCTTTAACTTTATCCCGTTTTTTTTACTTAATACCTTACGACCTTCTGTTTTTAAGAGACAAGTTTTGAACTTCCCTCAGAAACTCTTCTAAAGTCTTTTTCTTCTTTCTTTATCTTTTTGTATTTTGAGGATTTTTGTCCATTACTGGCGGAAGATGGAGGAGGAGGAGGAGGAGAAGGAAGAGAAGGAGAGGGAGAAGAAGAAGGAGGAGGAGGAGAAGGAGGAGAAGGAGGAAGAGGTGGAGGAGTAGGAGAGAGAAGGATAAGAAGAAGAACAAGAAAGAAGAGGAGAAGGAGAAGGAGAAGAAAGAGGAGGTGGAGCAAGAAGAAGGAGAAGAAGAAGAAGAAGGAGGAGGAAGAGGAGGAGAATGAGAAGAAGAAGAAGAAGAAGAAGAAGAAGAAGAAGAAGAAGAAGAAGAAGAAGAAGAAGAAGAAGAAGAAGAAGAAGAAGGAGAAGAAGAAGGAGAAGAAAAAGAAGAAGAAGAAGAAAGAGGAGAAGAGGAGGAGGAAGAGGAGGAGAATGAGAAGAAGAAGGAGAAGGAGAAGAAGAAGAAGAAGGCGGAAGGTTAAGTGAAGGAGTATAGACGCCACAGACATGTGAGTGTTGAGGCAGATCTCCCTCATGTTCACAACCTTGCTGTTCCGCGTCACAATGTTGGGCCAGTCAGCCACCCTCGTGTTGTTTTCCCACGAGAACGATTAAAGACTTAATTTGTAATAAGTGGCAGGCTCTTGTTGTCATCCTGGGGCTCAAAATTGGCCGATGCCTGCCTCCCTGATTGGTAAGGGAGTGGAGTCACTCTCCCTAAGGGGGGATGCTGGGGGGGGTTTGTTGTTGTTTTTGTTGCTGTTGTTGTTGTTGTTGTTGTTGTTGTTAGCTTTGCTGTTGTTGGAGGAGATGGCGCGGGGTTTTTTTTTTCAGAGGGGATTGTCGTTAGGAACGATTTAACCTTTAATGATGGCGATTTTACTCGTTTCATTAACATCAGTAGGTTAGATGAACGTGGGCAACTGACCATTCGTGTATTTCCCTCTCCATCATCTTTACTCTTGAGATAGATTGGCGCTCCAGTTTCCACTCAGTCTATCGTTGCAGTAAGGTATTACCTTCGCATAGTAGTTAAGAGTCTTGGCCTTCCATTACGTTCGAGAATGTTATTATCGACACATCTCCCTCGTCTGCGTTCGGAAGGGCGCTGGTGTTATCATCGACACATCTCTCTCGTCTGCGTTCGCAAGGGCGCTGCCCTAGTTCGTTGTGGTCTGCTTCGTGAGGACTACGTCGCTCGTGAAGGAGGTCGTCTCATCAGGGTGTGAGTTAGGGCTGTGCCGCACGTCCCTCGACCTGTCTTCCTGGAGGAGGAGAGTCAGGGCTGGGGGGAGAGCCCCTTACCCTCGTCACGATTCGTTAGGTCCTGGCCCTCTCAGGAGCCGGAGGCACCATCGCATGGCTTCGAAGTCGAACAACTTTTGGTGTTGTAGTTGGACAGTGACCGGGTTGTGTTTGTTTGTGTTTTAGGTGCAGGCGGACCAATGAGGGACGAAGAGGTATGTAAAAGGTCACTGTCTCCTGATGGTGGCCCTTGATGTAGGCGTACAGCGTGGCGGGGAAAACAGGAGGGCCAACCCTAGTGTTGCGGAAGACGGTGGTGAGAGAGAGAGAGAGAGAGAGAGAGAGAGAGAGAGAGAGAGAGAGAGAGAGAGAGAGAGAGAGAGAGAGAGAGAGAGAGAGAGAGAGAGAGAGAGAGAGAGTTGCGAGACCTGAAGGGTGTTGAGTACCGTGAAGATGAGAGAAGCAATGAGTCGATCAGGGATCAAGGAGAGACTATAGACACTAGGATTTATTTAGTCAGGGAGGAATATTGGCATTGATCTCTCTAACACGACACTACGACCCTTGATCACGGCTCTTGGAGGCCAAGCCTTCAAGGGCCAAGGAATCATACTGTTGTGTGTGTGTGTCGCGCCGTCGTGTTTAAGGATCGTCCCGTCGTGTCTATATGTCGCGCCGTCGTGTTTAAGGATCGTCTTGTGTTCCACAAGAAGATAGTGAACAACACCGGTTCCCTTAAACCCTACGGGGTATTCGATTCGCATTTCAGTACCATCACATCGGGAGTGTCGAGTGTAGAACTCCCTCCCCCAACACAGTAGTAATGGGTAATTACACACACACACACACACACACACACACACACACACACACACACACACACACACACACGGGGCAACAAAAGTGTAAACTTTTCTCCCAACACACGGTTGATAATGACAGCTGGGTAACGCGCGAACTCAAACAAAAGCTGAAGTACACAGCGGAACACACCTCCGACCACGTCAGTAAGAGCTGTGGGTATGAATGATAGCCTGGCCTTTGCCCTGGTCTTCATAGGTCGTGCCGTCGTGGTCAAGGGGGTCGTGTGCCGTCGTGGTCAAGGGGGTCGTGTGCCGTCGTGGTCAAGGGGGCCGTGTGCCGTCGTGGTCAAGGGGGTCGTGTGCCGTCGTGGTCAAGGGGGTCGTGTGCCGCCGTGCTAAAGGGTCGTACTGTTGAGCTCAATGGTCCTGTTTGTCGTACTTATTGGGGTTAAGGGAAATGTTGAATGTTTACCCTTGCCCCAGTTCCCCCGTGCACTGGTGTTGTATCATAACCACCTTCTCAGCCCACTAGGTATGTTCTTACGTAAAACTTCCCCACTGGGTAGGTACCAGAAGCCTCCACCCACTAGGTAGTTGCCCACATACGTTTGGCCACTAGGTAGGTGAACACACGCCTCCACCCACTGGGTAGGTAAACACACAAAACTTGCCCACTAGGTAGGTACCAGAAGCCTCCACCCATTATGTAGGTGCGCACATACGCTTGCCCACTAGATAGGTAAATACACGCCTCCACCCACTAGGTAAGTACACACGCCTCCACCCACTAGGTAAGTACACACGCCTCCACCCACTAGGCATATAAACACACAAAACTTGCCCACTAGGTAGGTAAACACACGCCTCCACCCACTAGGTAGATACTCCCACACGCTTGCCCACTAGGTAGGTACACGCCCCACCGTGAATAATTACTCTCCCACTGTAATTACTTATGTGTATTTGTTCTTCTTTTAAACGTCACTGTTTACCGACTGAATGCGAGCAAAAGGTTTGAATTTTTATCACAGACCGAACGGTGTACATGGTCGAGTTTTTACATATATGTTTGAATGGTTCAGGTACGGGAATATGTATATCGAACGTAAAGCATATATGAATAAGAAATGATATAAGTAATGATATAACATGCTGGGATAAGAATGATATATATATGTATATATAGAAGTGGAACTAAAACAAACAAGGGAAATTATGAGGGGTTTGCTCTGGCCTAATTTCACTTTGTCATGACCCGTTCATACTGTGGTTGGATGAGATCTTGCGTTCACAATTGAGAGAGAGAGAGAGGGGGGGAAGAAAACGGACTGCGTTCACAATTGAGAGACGGAAAGAAAACGGATTGTGTGACGTGAAGTTCGTGGGTTGGATTTTATAAGGAAGTGGTTGAAGTGAAGCTGAGGGAAAGGAGATTTTATATATTTTTGTGGCTGTCAGTTCGTGATGAAACCTTTGAGATGCATGGTGGAATATGATCATGCGCGAGATACGTGTGTTCATTTAGAAGCGCCAAAAGGTGGGTCATCCATCACTCCGTTGGCTGCCGTGAGTCATCCATCACCTCTCCTAGGATACCCATACGTCATCCACCATCCCCAAGGGCACCATACATCATCCATCTCTCATCTCACTTCCCCTCCACCACCCGGAAAGGCACCATATGTCATCCATCAACCCACGGGACGCCACGCGTCATCCTTCAACCCTCGGGGACGCCATGTGTCATCCATCTGGCTCACCCATCCGGCGGGTAGAGCCAGGGCTTCACACACACACACACACACACACACACACACACACACACACACACACACACACACACACACACACACACACACACACACAAAACCTCTGAAATGTAAATGCCAGAGGTTGCAAGATTAAAGCATCATTTGTTCCTCCTTTTCGTATTTCTTTTTAGTTCTGGTGGAGGCCATTGGGGTAAGCTGGTAGTAAAGTGAGGAGGTTTATTTTGGAACATTAGATGTAAGTGCCTGATGGCCTGGGGGTTAATGAGAAAGCCTTGGCTCTCGTTTCTGAGAAAGAAATTAAACATTAAGGTGGAGAGGAATGAATGGTATGGACCAATGATGAAGTGCGATAGACGCTGGATGAGAGAGAGAGAGAGAGAGAGAGAGAGAGAGAGAGAGAGAGAGAGAGAGAGAGAGAGAGAGAGAGAGAGAGAGAGAGAGAGAGAGAGAGAGAGAGAATGTTCCTCTCACATTCGATGCAAATGGCACGTTTCCTCATTCATTTGCTCATGTATTTCTCTTCACCTCTCTCTCTCTCTCTCTCTCTCTCTCTCTCTCTCTCTCAGATCACCAACGCTTGTTCCAGGGTCGTAGTAATGCGTGAGGGGTCAGTGGAGTGTGGGCCATACCTCACACTTTGTCCTGGGGAGGCAGTAACACCCCCCCCCCCTCTCTCTCTCTCTCTCTCTCTCTCTCTCTCTCTCTCTCTCTCTCTCTCTCTCTCTCTCTCTCTCTCTCTCTCTCTCTCTCTCTCTCTTCATTCTTGCGACACACGTGAGTTATGGTGACGTACGCAGACAGGAGTAGATCAAGCTGTAAAATATTAGGGATCTGTGTATATACAGCCTCGGACGCACGCAGGACATCCTCCTGTTTTTATTTTTTTGTCTTATGTCGAGTCTCTGCATTACGAGACATACCCTCCCTACACGCTAGGAAAACTAAACTAGTTGTGATTCTAGGTTTTGACTGAAGGCCTTGCTATCCTCGCGTAGTTCAGGGGTCAATGTTGAAAGCATGGTGATAATTTTTATTATGAACACACATCTCTGAAACGAATGTCTGTGTCGCGTTAAATGATCTGTTTTTAGTGTGGCATAGACAGCCCATGGGTGGGAAGGGTAGTTGTGGGTGGGAAGGGTAGTTGTGGGTGGGAAGGGTAGTTGTGGGTGGGAAAGGTAGTTGTGGGTGGGAAGGGTAGTTGTGGGTGGGAAGGGTAGTTGTGGGTGGAAGGGTAGTTGTGGGTGGGAAGGGTAGTTGTGGGTGGGAAGGGTAGTTGTGGGTGGGAAGGGTAGTTGTGGGTGGGAAGGGTAGTTATGGGTGGGAAGGGTAGTTGTGGGTGGGAAGGGTAGTTGTGGGTGGGAAGGGTAGTTGTGGGTGGGAAGGGTAGTTGTGGGTGGGAAGGGTAGTTGTGGGTGGGAAGGGTAGTTGTGGGTGGGAAGGGTAGTTGTGGGTGGGAAGGGTAGTTGTGGGTGGGAAGGGTAGTTGTGGGTGGGAAGGGTAGTTGTGGGTGGGAAGGGTAGTTGTGGGTGGGAAGGGTAGTTGTGGGTGGGAAGGGTAGTTGTGGGTGGGAAGGGTAGTTGTGGGTGGGAAGGGTAGTTGTGGGTGGGAAGGGTAGTTGTGGGTGGGAAGGGTAGTTGTGGGTGGGAAGGGTAGTTGTGGGTGGGAAGGGTAGTTGTGGGTGGGAAGGGTAGTTGTGGGTGGGAAGGGTAGTTGTGGGTGGGAAGGGTAGTTGTGGGTGGGAAGGGTAGTTGTGGGTGGGAAGGGTAGTTGTGGGTGGGAAGGGTAGTTGTGGGTGGGAAGGGTAGTTGTGGGTGGGAAGGGTAGTTGTGGGTGGGAAGGGTAGTTGTGGGTGGGAAGGGTAGTTGTGGGTGGGAAGGGTAGTTGTGGGTGGGAAGGGTAGTTGTGGGTGGGAAGGGTAGTTGTGGGTGGGAAGGGTAGTTGTGGGTGGGAAGGGTAGTTGTGGGTGGGAAGGGTAGTTGTGGGTGGGAAGGGTAGTTGTGGGTGGGAAGGGTAGTTGTGGGTGGGAAGGGTAGTTGTGGGTGGGAAGGGTAGTTGTGGGTGGGAAGGGTAGTTGTGGGTGGGAAGGGTAGTTGTGGGTGGGAAGGGTAGTTGTGGGTGGGAAGGGTAGTTGTGGGTGGGAAGGGTAGTTGTGGGTGGGAAGGGTAGTTGTGGGTGGGAAGGGTAGTTGTGGGTGGGAAGGGTAGTTGTGGGTGGGAAGGGTAGTTGTGGGTGGGAAGGGTAGTTGTGGGTGGGAAGGGTAGTTGTGGGTGGGAAGGGTAGTTGTGGGTGGGAAGGGTAGTTGTGGGTGGGAAGGGTAGTTGTGGGTGGGAAGGGTAGTTGTGGGTGGGAAGGGTAGTTGTGGGTGGGAAGGGTAGTTGTGGGTGGGAAGGGTAGTTGTGGGTGGGAAGGGTAGTTGTGGGTGGGAAGGGTAGTTGTGGGTGGGAAGGGTAGTTGTGGGTGGGAAGGGTAGTTGTGGGTGGGAAGGGTAGTTGTGGGTGGGAAGGGTAGTTGTGGGTGGGAAGGGTAGTTGTGGGTGGGAAGGGTAGTTGTGGGTGGGAAGGGTAGTTGTGGGTGGGAAGGGTAGTTGTGGGTGGGAAGGGTAGTTGTGGGTGGGAAGGGTAGTTGTGGGTGGGAAGGGTAGTTGTGGGTGGGAAGGGTAGTTGTGGGTGGGAAGGGTAGTTGTGGGTGGGAAGGGTAGTTGTGGGTGGGAAGGGTAGTTGTGGGTGGGAAGGGTAGTTGTGGGTGGGAAGGGTAGTTGTGGGTGGGAAGGGTAGTTGTGGGTGGGAAGGGTAGTTGTGGGTGGGAAGGGTAGTTGTGGGTGGGAAGGGTAGTTGTGGGTGGGAAGGGTAGTTGTGGGTGGGAAGGGTAGTTGTGGGTGGGAAGGGTAGTTGTGGGTGGGAAGGGTAGTTGTGGGTGGGAAGGGTAGTTGTGGGTGGGAAGGGTAGTTGTGGGTGGGAAGGGTAGTTGTGGGTGGGAAGGGTAGTTGTGGGTGGGAAGGGTAGTTGTGGGTGGGAAGGGTAGTTGTGGGTGGGAAGGGTAGTTGTGGGTGGGAAGGGTAGTTGTGGGTGGGAAGGGTAGTTGTGGGTGGGAAGGGTAGTTGTGGGTGGGAAGGGTAGTTGTGGGTGGGAAGGGTAGTTGTGGGTGTAGAACGGCAGGCCATAACATACATTTTTCATATTCTTTTTTTTAACCCCCATATAATCCTTTGAAACGAGTAAATGAAAATAACTAACAAAAGTAGGATGATAGAAATAGTTCCAGTTTCGCCCTGTTGCAAAACATTGTGACGTTGGTTCGTTTGGTCGATGTTTACAATGTGTATGATTCCGTTCGTTTATATTCATTGGTTTAAAATGGCGAAATATTATTTTAACCAGCCATGGCACGACGTTCCATCATTTTATTTTGTCTCTATTTTTTCTTTAACTCAATTCCCAATTTTCATGAAGGTAGGAGAGATAAAATTAGCCTCTGAGAGCCATTCACACACATCTTCAACCCCCACACCCAGAGTGCTGAAGTGAAACATGGACTTACAAACACGTTTTGCTTTTTTTTTTCTTACCGCTGGAGACTCCAGTCATGGACAAAGAGTCCACATCAAGGCCAGGACTTAATTGAGATATAGAGAGGATTTTGAAAGGGGAAAAAGAAGAGACAAGGGAAAGTATTTTACGAATTTTGGAGGAAGTGAAAAACACATGTCTTGGAAAGTGTGACAGATCATAGTTTTTGAGGAAGGCATGAGAAGGATAGAGAATTCCAAAGCTTCGAGTTGGAAGGAAAGAAACAGTTATCAAAACGGCCCACCCTTAATGTTCCTGAGACTGGCTATCTCACGGTGTCATCATAGCTGTAATGTTAACCCCTACAGGTATAGGAATTGGTCATCATAGCTGTAGTGTTAACCTCTACAGGTACAGGGATGGATCATCATAGCTGTAATGTTAACCCCTACAGGTACAGGAATGGGTCATCATAGCTGTAGTGTTAACCCCTACAGGTACAGGAATGGGTCATCATAGCTGTAGTGTTAACCCCTACAGGTACAGGAATGGGTCATCATAGCCATAGTGTTAACCCCTACAGTCCTAAGACTCGGGTCATGCCCCTGGGTTCATCACTTGACGATGGTCTATGGATGTAGGAGAGGATGGAGGGAGGGGAGGCAGGGCCGCCCGCACCTCGGGTCTCTCGCTCAGCCTTATCAAAAAATACTCAGGATTCTGCCCCGACCTCAGTTTTCCTCCATATAGGGCCATTTGTTGTGGCCCAGGGTGGCACAGAACTGCCCCCGCTCGCTTTAATGGAAATTCTTCTGCTGTAGAGAGAGAGAGACCACGGCTTTCTTTCTCTCTCTCTCTCTCTCTCTCTCTCTCTCTCCCGTCAAATTGTCTAGATTTACTTGTAGCTCTCTCTCTCTCTCTCTCTCTCTCTCTCTCTCTCTCTCTCTCTCTCTCTCTCTCTCTCTCTCTCTCTCTCTCTCTCTCTCTCCCCACGTCGAATTGTCTAGGTTTACTCGTAGCTCGTCGTCGACCCCCCCCCCCCCCCCCCCCCCCACGAGGAATCTGCAGTGGCTTAGGACACTGTGGTATTGATTTTGAATTTACCAACCATGGGGTCGTAGGAGCTGTGCTGTACCTGAGACAGACCATCGAAGCTAGAAAAAAAAGTGAAATTGATAAGATTCAGTACGAGGCGAATGACACAATAAGTGAGGGTAGGGGAAACACTTTCATAGCTCCTTTGTGTCACATGATAAACGAAAATTATGTTATGATGAATGTTAGTATTCTGCCGTGGTGTGTCGTAAGTAGCGAAGCGTCATTACAAATACATGCTACGGTCTCTCTCTCTCTCTCTCTCTCTCTCTCTCTCTCTCTCTCTCTCTCTCTCTCTCTCTCTCTCTCTCTCTCTCTCTCTCTCCTGACCCGTCGTAATATTTGTTTATCATGCAGGTATTAGGTCTCGGGGGGAGTGGGGGGTGGGTCACTACACCTTCCCGTTTTAGGGTCGTGTCGTTGTGTTCAAGGATCGTACAGTAGTTCTTAGGATCGTATCGCTGTGTTCAAGGATTGTATCGTTGTGTTCAACGCTCGTATCGTTGTGTTCAAGGTTTGTATCGGTGTGTTCAAGGATCGTATCGTTGTGTTCAAGGATTGTATCGGTGTGTTCAAGGATCGTATCGTTGTGTTTAAGGGTCATATCGTTGTGTTCAAGGATTGTATCGGTGTGCTCAAGGATCGTATCGTTGTGTTTAAGGGTCATATCGTTGTGTTCAAGGATTGTATCGGTGTGCTCAAGGATCGTATCGTTGTGTTTAAGGATCGTATCGTTGTGTTTAAGGGTCATATCGTTGTGTTCAAGGGTCGCACCGTCGTGCATCAGGGTTGTAACGTGGAGATCCCAAGCTTAGTGCCAGCTTTGATCCACCTGCTGCCCCTTGACCTCAGCTGGTTCGCACGGCAGCTGGCGATGATGTCTGCGCTCTTTTACACCAGCCGCTGCCAAGCCCCAGCTGGCTCACCGTCGTGTACGGAGGGGAGCAACGTAGGTGTGTCAGTACGTCCAGGCCTTCCTAGCCTTCCCATTGGTCCAGCAAGAGAGTACGTCCAGACCTTCCTAGCCTTCCCATTGGTCCAGCATGACAATACGTCCAGACTTTCCTAGCCTTCCTATTGGTCCAGCACGACAACCTCACGATGCATCGTACTGAAAGGTTCTCCTACTTTCTTCTCCTCTAACGACGTGTATTTTGTACCGACCGTCGTAAATCTAGGCAGCTGGTGACGAAGTCGCTCTGTATCGCTCGCAAGTCACGTAGAGTGACGTAAATACACAGACCACACAGACCCAAGGGCCAACAAGCGAGGTGGTGGCTTGGTCCTCTTGACTTCGAGTTCAACGCCCGATGGATGGCAGGTAATTGGCTTAGACCCGCCTCCCGTGGCTGATTCCTCCTGGGGTATTGGCTTCTAAATTCTCCCATCTCTCCTCCCTCAGTCTAGGCTTGTCCTCTCCTCAAGTTATTCCAGATATATTTTTTCCCCCCCTCCCTTCACCCAGCAGATATAGGTTTTTCTTTTTTTTTTTTAATATCTGCCTCCATATTCCCTCACTCAGCTATTCTCTCTCTCTCTCTCTCTCTCTCTCTCTCTCTCTCTCTCTCTCTCTCTCTCTCTCTCTCTCTCTCTCTCGTTTTCTCCTCCCCCCCCCTCAGCCGACTCCACACACACACCCCCTGGAGGGATCACGTGGCAGTGTGCGTTCACATATACCATCGTTCGGAACGTGTTCTATTTTGTTGTTGTTGTTATACCAACGTAACGAAACATCAAACGCCTTTCCCACAGGAGACAGGGGAAGTATGTATCATTCTCAGTACATACCATTCCTCCTATGTCCGAGTATGGATTACCGTCGCTGTTTCATTGAGGATCAATCGGAATGTGGTTCAAGTTGGAGTGAGCGGCGTTCCTCATGGCCAGTTCCACGGTCCCTCTTTTATTACCTAAAGGAACGGCCCAAAACCTGATTTAGACTTTCTGGAAATGACACGTTAATGACAGATTACATC
Organism: Panulirus ornatus; assembly: GCF_036320965.1. Classification (NCBI taxonomy): domain Eukaryota; kingdom Metazoa; phylum Arthropoda; class Malacostraca; order Decapoda; family Palinuridae; genus Panulirus; species Panulirus ornatus. The sequence continues at coordinate 4,881,896 of NC_092247.1, read as the reverse complement.
AGTGTATTCCCTGCGTTGTGTGGCATTAGAGGAGAACGCCTTGTAATATGCCGTGGTGAGCTAAGGGTAAGGAGTACTCGCTCTGTGTTTTTTTTTTCTTCTAGTGGGCAATTTGCCACTGATTACAGCCAAGTAGAGAGACTCAGCCTTGCCGCTCGAGGATAGGGCAAGTACGCGTGCGTGTAAGATGGTTCCGAGTGTCACCTCAGCACTCCTGTGTCTTGAGGGTGAGGGGGTACTTCCCTGGACAGTGCCAGTCTACGACCTATACTGACACTGAGGTGTGTAAGATGGTGGCTCCTGGCCATCACTTCAACACTCGTAATTTAGGAGGATTGTACTTCTAGGATGAGAAATATCATGAGCTAAGACACTGAGGTAAACAGATTATAACTTTCCTTATAATCTAGATCGATTGGGTAGAACACACTCACTCAACACACAGGTGGAAGCCAGGCCAGGCCAGCACCGCCCTACGTATTGCGCGCCACGTAGGATTAAGCGTTGGGCTCTGCTCTGTATGGCTAATGATCTGTCATAAACGACAGAGTCAAGTGCTTTAACGACGGTTAGATCTATTTTGATCACCACGAGTCTTTGATACTGTAATTACATTAAACAAATGATCGCATTTAGTGTGGTCTGTCCCCACAGCTGTAGTTGATGCAGTCATCAACCATCTGTGGACAGCTGTGAAGAAGAACACCATCAGCTTTAGCTGGCCTGGTGAACCTGGGTTTCTGTCCCCCTTCAGCTCTGTTTAACACCATCAGCTGTAGATAAGGAGGACCGTCGACTGGACCATCAGTTCTCTTCAACCTGGTCAGCTGTTGTGGTCAGCTGTAGTGGTCAGCTGTGGTGGTCAGCTGTGGTGGTCAGCTGTGGTGTTCAGCTGTTGTGGTCAGCTGCTCGGATGACGACTCAGCTTTATCTGTCTTCATCTGTGTCCTTCCCCAGTCATCTGAGGCCAGAGGTTGTGACAGTCAGCTTACCTCAGCATAGTGTCTCCCTCCCATGACAGCTGCGGTGCTCACCACTCCAACCCTCAACCTAATATCTGGATCTACATTTGTATCCCATTGGCCGCTGGAGGTATTTTGGGACGCGAGCTCCAACGAGGCTAATTGGCCTTTGGGACAGTAGTTAGTGGAAAAATGGGTTCCCGGTTTTATATCTCCACCGGCCAGTGTCGGCGAGGAATTGAGTTTGGTGTTTACCCTGAAGGCCCCCCCTGATGTAAGCCATATTTCCCCATCATCCAGCAGGGATGAGACAGTTCCCACAACGGCTATGAACCATCAGGGTCTTCTGGCTCTCAGGACGTTGTCGTGGGTCGGGGCAAAATGCTCTGTCGTTGAGGTGCTCTTGGTTTATTTTCTCCGCTGTTGATACGATCTCGTCAGCCATGTTGTGTTTACAGTCCCCCCTTCCCCCCCTCCCCACCCCTCAGTAGAAATGGGTGGGAGGGTTGAGGACTACGTCATCGACCCGTCAAAGATTACGTCCACGGACAGGTACGGGCGGTGTGCGTCCGTGTTGCGTACTGCATAGGCCCTACGCCACCTTGTGTTAGATGTGCGTACTGTTGATGGACCTAATGGCACCCCGGTTGGCATACAGTTTAAAAAAAAAAAAATGGACGTTGATATCGAGTATTTTTCCCGTATGGCTTCGGTACTCAGTATCAAATCGTCGCTTAGAATGGTTTTCACATTGGCTGTGGCCTGAGGTGGGTCCCTGTCGCCTAGAGGCGGGTCCCCGTGGTCAGAGGCGGGTCCCCGTGGTCAGAGGCGGGTCCCCGTGGTCAGAGGCGGGTCCCCGTGGCCAGAGGTGGGTCTCTGTGGCCAGAGGAGGGTCCCCGTGGTCAGAGGTACGTCCCTGTGGCCAGAGGAGGGTCCCCGTGGTCAGAGGTACGTCCCTGTGGCCAGAGGAGGGTCCCCGTGGTCAGAGGTACGTCCCTGTGGCCAGAGGTACGTCCCTGTGGCCAGAGGAGGGTCTTTGTGGCCAGAGGTGGGTCTCTGTGGCCAGAGGAGGGTCCCCGAGGCCAGAGCAGGGTCTTTGACGCTAGAGGAAGGTCTGTATGGCAAATCAAAAGTCAGAGGTCATGGTTATACGCGTCAACATATTTACTTTTCTTTCCAAATGACGTGCTAGTGTTATCCCATAAAAGATATATATGTATATATATATATATATATATATATATATATATATATATATATATATATATATATATATATATATATATATATATATATATATATATATATATTGATATATAGATATATAGATGGGCATCGGTGTCAGGGTTATGTACGATGTCATTAAACACGATACCTTAAAAAAAAATAGAAATATATACACATACGAAAAAACGCCGACTATTGTTGAAAAAAAACGTCTGGCGAAACAATGTTGATCAGTGTTTTCACGCGGGAGTACAACTTTAATCCGGGATTTATGCGAAGCTGGAAAATACACAGAGTAGACTTTCGCAAGAGCTTGCCCGGAGCTAAAGATCAGGTCAAAGGTCGTGTTATCAAAGCGAGGGGGGGGGTTATGTATACCGTCGTGCTCAAGGGATCGGATCACCGTCGTTACTCAAGGGTCGTACCACGGACGTGCTCGAGGGTCGTACTGTCGATGTCGTGCTCGAGGGTCGTACCTCCGTCATGGTCAATGGTCGTATCTCCATCGTGCTCGAGGGTCGTACCTCCGTCGTGCTCGAGGGTCGTACCTCCGTCGTGCTCGAGGGTCGTACCATCGTCGTGGTCAATGGTCATACCTCCGTCGTGCTCGAGGGTCGTACCTCCGTCGTGCTCGAGGGTCGTACAATGGCCGTGCATTGGTCGTGCTCCTCCCTGCCACTTGCAAGTCCATTCCTCCCCATCTCCCTTCCTTCCGACTGCCATTACCATACAAAGAGGAAGAGGTTTTCCCCCATTACTTTAAATGGAGGGGGAAATATGACGTTTTATATGGGTAAATTTTTTTCATTTTGAGTCTGACGGTTTTTGGCATTTGTTTTCCCCACCTGTGATGCACTGGGGGGAAGGGGGGAGGCTTTGGTTACTTCCTCAGTGGGAAGGAGGAGAATGTAGGAGTGTATCCTGTAGATCGTTTTTATAACTTGTTGGTTACTGTGTCTGGTTTGTGGACATTTCAGACGTCGCTGGGCCTCTAGCTTGGCTCATTGAGGGCCAACAGACTGTGCCCAGTGGTGGCAACATACTCCCAACCCGTCAAGGAGGGATGTGGGTCTGTATATTCATTCTTCAGAAAAGAGGGTCGCGCCCACACCTTCCTTCCTTCATCCCCCACTGACAACCTTTGGTCTCCTCCTCCTCTACTCCTCCTTCATCTTCCCCTTACACCACCGACCGTCCCACGTCTCTATTACCCCCTTACCTCCACCTTCCCTCCCTCACAACCTCCTTTGTACCCGTCCCTTCTCCTTCATGTAACCCCACCTGCGCTGTCCGCTCTCCCGTCTGGCCACCGACACATTCATAGCCACAACATACTTCCACATAAGTCGCGTAACTCGCGAGATATAAACGCCCGTATTTTACGGAGATACGGAGGGGCGTCGCGTGTCCCCGGCCACTTGCGTGCGTGGGCGTGTGCGTGCGTGCGTCGCCCGCTGGCCACGCTTGGTGTGATATGAGGTCCCGAAAGGGGGGCGCGCCTCACCACCTTCAGTTGTTTATCAGCGGTCCTTTCTCTAGCCATTTCTTTTGCCTCGATGTTTCCATTCGTGGTTCTACGTCTTGTTGTTGATATTTTCCCCCGTCCTGAGGATTCCTGGAGTTAGTGGGTCGTATATAGATGGCTGGGTGAACTAATCCTCATTATCTTCGTCACGAGATCCCACGGAAAATAACCACCAGTAGATATATATATATATATATATATATATATATATATATATATATATATATATATATATATATATATATATATATATTCCTATGAGTCCACGGGGAAAATGAAACGCGAAAAGTTCCCAAGTGCACTTTCGTGTAATGATCACATCATCAGGGGAGACACAAGAGAGAAATATAACAGTCAGTTTCATTTTCCCCGTGGACTCATAGGAATATCTTGATCACGCGCAAAATTGTGATCCTTTCCAATATATATATTTCTTTCTTTTTCATACTATTCGCCATATTCCGCGTTAGCGAGGTAGCGTTAAGAACAGAGGACTGGGCCTTTGAGGGAATATCCTCACCTGGCCCCTTCTCTGTTCCTTCTTTTACAACGCGATAAGTTCCCAAGTGCACTTTCGTGTAATAATCACATCATCAGGGGAGACACAAGAGAGAAATATATATATATTTCAAGAGGAAGTTGGTTCGCGTTATATAATACTTGCAGCTCAAGTTAAATTATTTTCTTTTCTCGCATGATTATGACACCTTGTCTTGATCATGATTATGACACCTTGTCTTGATCATGATTATGACACCTTGTCTTGATCATGACTATGTTCCATAATCAGTGAACCGTTAGCACGAATTTTGAGCCTTGTATTATCTGTGCGATCCTTGAACACGAGGGTATGATCCTTGAGTACGACGGTACGACCGCTGTGTTCACGCATCGTGCCTTAACGCAAGAGAGAGAGAGAGAGAGAGAGAGAGAGAGAGAGAGAGAGAGAGAGAGAGAGAGAGAGAGAGAGAGAGAGAGAGAGAGAGAGAGAGAGAGAGAGAGAGAGGCCGCGCTATCAAAACCTCTGCGTTGGGGCTTTGGGGGTGGGGAGGGGTGAGCCGAGATAAGGCTTGCGTGGTGGAGGAGAGAGAAAAAAAAAAAGAGTGCTAAAGGTGGTGCCCCTCCCCCACAAAATGGGAGAGGCCGAGGGCTAATATCCGGAGAGTGAGAGGAAGTGAGAGTGGGAGAGAAGGGATTGTGGAGGGGAAGAGAGGCGAGGAGAAGAGAGAGAGAGAGAGAGAGAGAGAGAGAGAGAGAGAGAGAGAGAGAGAGAGAGAGAGAGAGAGAGAGAGAGAGAGAGAGAGAGAGAGATCAACATGGCACGTTCAAGGTGGATCTAGTTCTTCATGAGCAGCCAGCCAGCCAGCGTGTTGCCCTAACCTCCTCCAGCGCTACCCCAGCAGGAGGCAGAGGGGCGCCCTCGTCACCCCGTAGCGTCGTCTAGTGGTTGGTTCGTCAGTAGGGCCGTTCGTCGACTGGTTCGTCAGTAGGGCCGTTCGTCTACTGGTTCGTCAGTAGGGCCGTTCGTGTTTTGGTTCGTCAATAGGGCGAGTTCGTGCTCTTGTTCGTCAATAGGGCGAGTTTGTGCTCTGGTTCGTCAGTATGGCCGTTCGTGCTCTGGCTCGTCATTGGGCCGTTCGTGCTCTGGTTCGTCAGTAGGGCCGTTCGTCTTCTGGCTCGTCATTGGGCCGTTCGTCCTCTGGTTCGTCAGTAGGGCCGTTCGTGCTCTGGTTCGTCAGTAGGGCCGTTCGTGGTCTGGTTCGTCAGTAGGGCCGTTCGTGGTCTGGTTCGTCAGTAGGGCCGTTCGTGCTCTGGTTCGTCAGTAGGGCCGTTCGTCCTCTGGCTCGTCAGTAGGGCCGTTCGTGCTCTGGCTCGTCATTGGGCCGTTCGTGCTCTGGTTCGTCAGTAGGGCCGTTCGTGTTTTGGTTCGTCAATAGGGCGAGTTCGTGCTCTGGTTCGTGTCTCTGGTCCTCAGTTCGTCCTGCATCAACACGAAAACTCAGGTACTGTGTGGCCAACTTGCATAGATTTTGATGAGCCTCTTTCCCATCCATTGGGTCATCTTGGCTGAATGTCCTCATGGGTTTGGGGCCGCAAGGGTTCGAATCCTAAGCGTGGCAGTCGTCCCACACCAAACCTAGGTGTTCATCCTCTCCTCGGAGTCATAAATGGTTACCTGGCGTGTGTGTGTGTGTGTGTGTGTGTGTGTGTGTGTGTGTGTATGTAAAGACATGATTCAAATATACGTGGCTAAGAGACGAGATAACAACACAAGTGAAAAACTCTCTTTCCCTCCTCGTAACACACAAATAATGATCACTGAGAATAATCACAAAACACCATTATAAAAACTTTCTTCCCGAAACACACACACACACACACACACACACACACACACACACACACACACACACACACACACACACACACACACGCGGGAAAAAGAAAAGAGAATCATCGAAGCAGGCTTCGGCAACTCTCGAAGCGAAGCTTTGAGAGTTTGGCTCTTGTATGTAGAGGGTTCGGGTTCCTTGAGAGTGAATCCCGTATCTCGCTTCCCCTGACGTGGTTGGGAAGGCGAAAGTTTAGAGTGTCGGACTGAATGCCTTAACACCAAAGACATTCCTCCACCATTTGCTCTGCAACATATTCGTCTTCGTATAAAGTCTGCTTTCACATGTGTATATATACTATTGCATCTATCTATCTATCTATCTATCTATCTTTATATATATACATATATTGTATTTATATTTTATTATACTTAGTCGCTGTCTCCCGCGTTAGCGAGGTAGCGCAAGGAAGCAGACGAAAGAATGGCCCAACCCATCCAAATAAACACACACACACACACACACACATATATATATATATATATATATATATATATATATATATATATATATATATATATATATATATATATATATATATATATATATATATGTATATATATATTTATATATATCGTTCTCTGGCATTTACAGTCATTGTAGTTAGCCAGTGCAAATAACTTTCCTCGAGAACTCGACCCTTCCCTGAATATGTCTGCTGATGTTCCGCTGTTCCTTGGAAGCCACACCGAGGAAGCATTCCCAGGTTTCGACAACCTATGATGAACAAGATCTACCCAGACATTCCCAAGTGGTCAAGACAAATGACTGTTACACCTCACCCAATCGGTTGTATCGGGGGTTGGTCAAGGAGGTTCAGGCGGAGAGGGAACCGTTTAAGGAAGGGGGTTGAACCCCAAACCAAAGCTGGGAAGTGGATAAGAAGGACAATTTACTTGCGACTTATACGTCAGGCGGGGTGAGTTAGGGAGGAGTGGAGCCGTGTGTAGGAGGGTGGAAAGTGGTGTCTCAGATGCTGTAAACACTGACGCCAGATTGTCTTTGATCTCCCAAGTGCTCCAGCCTTGTGTCAAATGGACTCTCCTGCGTGAGGGGAGGGTGTGTTATAAAAGTACTGGATTCTCTCGCAGCGTAGATGAACGGGTTGCGTGGACATTGTGGCAGGTAAGGTTCGTGAACACTTGAAGAAAAAAAAGACTGTGATGTTTTAAGCTGTTTACATAAAGCCATTTACGGAGGCGAAACTTTCGCTGGACTTGTTTAAAGATAATGCGGCCACAAGTTTCATTTTAGGTGGATTGTTTTTATACGAGGAGGAGTTGGGATTTGATATTCGTCAGGAAGGACAAGTTCGAGTCTCTTTGTGAGTTGATATTCTCCTCATCCAAGTTGGCGCTCGTCTTGTAAAACCCACTCTTGCCTTCTCTTTCCATCTTCCTTTCGCTGGTCTGTTCCCTTATCTTCCCTCGTCCTGACCAGGCCTCTGTGTTCTGCGACCTCTGCCCCAGCCAGATCATCTCTCCCTCACCTATGCCCTCTGGCCTCCCTAGCCTCACCCCGCCTCCACTGACCTCGCTCATTCCCATATATACCGACCGCTTCGCCTACTTACTCCCCCCCAGACCTAGTCTTCTACTCCCTCCAATTCCCTTCTCAAAACCGACTTACCTTCTTTCGTCCCCCCCTCTCCCAGGCCTACTCTCCTCCCTCCTCTCATTTCCTCCTCCACCACCACTCTCCCTCTCCACCACCGTCCACCTCCGCCAGTGCCCCACTCTACACCACTGCCGCCCCTCCTCCCCTGCTCCCGTGTTCTGTCCTGGGGGCCATCTGGCGGCACCGTGTCCATCTTTAGCCTCAGGTATTCCGGTTCCCACTTGGTTGTTGACATACGGGCTCCCGGTGTGGGACCAGCCGACCGCAGCCGCTTGATGCCCTTTAAGGGAAATGTGATTAATGTCTTCACTCCCAGGATGCAGTGAGAGGGCACGGCTGGCTACTCCTGAAGGAGGAAGGTACTTCTACAGGTCTTCAGTCTCGGTATGTAGTGAGGGGGCACGGCTGGCCACTCCTGTAGGAGGGAGGTACTTCTACAGGTCATCAGTCCTAGTATGTAGTGAGAGGGCATGGCTAGCTACTCCTGTAGGAGGGAGGTACTTCTATAGGTCATCAGTCCTAGTATGTAGTGAGTGGGCATGGCTGGCTACTCCTGTAGAAGGAAGGTGCTTCTATAGGTCTACAGCCCCAGGATGTAGTGAGAGGGCATGGCTGGCCACTCTTGTAGGAGGGAGGTACTTCTACAGATCCCGTGGTGCCTGGAGAAGACTGGACGGTGGTGTGTGGCCCTGCACCTCCCGCCAACACCAGTGTGGTGTGGCTGGAGGGAGGGAGGGAGTGAGGGAGCCACTACCTTCATCGCCCTGGATATTAGATTTAATAATTCATGTGCGGTGTCCTGCCGTCTGCTGCTTCAGTATTTCTTTTATACTATACGTCAAGATGTTCGTCCGAGCGATCGTTGTTCGAGAGTCCAGTAGACCAGATGTGTTGCGAGAGCGTGTTAGCCATATTTGATCACGTCTCGAGCACGATGGTACGACGCTTGGATATCATGGCCTGACCTATGACCTGACCCTTAAGGGTTAAGTCGAGGGTCACGCCTTCATGTTGGGTCATGAGGAGGCCTTGCTCAAGGCGCTGAGAAGGATAACCTTTTTCTGGCCTTGTTGATCAGCTCCTGATGGTACGTACTTCAGTACAGACGACCGTGGATGAACACACCTCCTGTATTGTTACGAAATTCTCATCAAAGAACTGAAGACTTATTTGAGTGTTGGTATCCAGATGGGGTCACTGTTTATTCCAGGGTCATCATGGATAATTTGCTGTATTGGAAGTACTACTTTTATCTTTCTCCATCTTCATGTATTCAGATGAGAGCTTCGGGCCTTCAGTGACATCTTAACTACCCTGAAATGTCGCTGGTACAGAGGAACTACTCCCCAGGGAGACCTGCCTCGAGGTTTCTGTCGCCTTGAAGCGTCCTCTGTAACTCCAGGAGAAATCTTAAGCTGTTCGAATGAAGTCATTAAAACTTATCCCATGTTAGCAACGATGGCTTCCCCGCCGTGTCTACATGGGGGAGGAAGTTGCCAGTCTTATGTAGGGTATGGCAGAAGTCCACGCACGGCCCGTCATGTTCCGACTCAGTTCACTTCAGATTTAGCGCTAGTATTCGATGGGGATAAAGAAATGGATTGCCCAATGGATGAAGACTCCGTGTACTCTACCGTGCCAAAGATTAGGACTCGGTGTACTCTACCGTGCCAAAGATCAGGACTCTGTGTGCTATACCGTGCCAAAGATCAGGACTCTCTGTGCTATACCGTGCCAAAGATCAGGACTTTGTGTACTCTACCGTGCCAAAGATCAGGACTCGGTGTACTCTACCGTGCCAAAGATCAGGACTCTGTGTGCTATACCGTGCCAAAGATCAGGACTGTGTACTATACCCTGCCTAAGATCAGTACGAGGCAGGATATGTCTGGGTTAGGTAACATAGACACGTGGCTCTTAGCAAAGGGATTATTGCCGTCGTGAAAAGTCCTTTTCCTTCTTGCAGTGAAGGAAGAATGGTGCCTTGTCGTAGGTGATTGCCTGATTGGTTGTTTGGACTTAAGTCCTGTCAACTGCCAGGGGTCATTAAAAGCAACAACATCCACCAACCGAATAACATCTTTGACACTTTCTTCAGGTGGTAAAGACATTTCTAAGACCACACTACACTCTCTCACTATCCATGTGGCCCATGTCTTGTCATGGACTGTTTAGAACTATTTACAGTTGCAGCCCCTGACGGAGGAAGACCTAGGATAAGTGCGATGCAGTACCCTGATTTCCTAAATCATTTTGACCCCAAACGAGTCAGTCTTAGAGAGCATACGCTCGAGACAACATTATGCTCGCTGATCGACCTGCCATCCTGTATTGAGTACCTGTCTAGGACAGGTCTCGTTCTTAGGCCACTCAGGACCTTCTCCCAGGCCCTGTCTTGGACAGATCCTGTCCTCGGGCACTGAGGACGCCTCTCCCACAACCCGTCTGGGACAGAAGAAGAAGAAGACTCCCCTCCCCCACACTCTCCCGTCTCAACGCACTACGACACTCTCTCATGAAGCCTGAAGCAGGAACCAGCGCATCGTCTGGATGGTATAGTCAGTTATAGACACTTTTACCACAGTTACTGTTGTTGTTATCAGTCGTTTTCTATGATTAAGACTGTCGACTGTGGCGGAGTGACTGTTTTTTTGGGGCGTAGATCAACCGGATCTAATGTTTATGCACCGCAATTCACATTACATTATCTCTGGACCGGACGGAGGAATAGCAGATTTGTAGAAGCCCTTGCCACACGTTTGATATGCAAAGCCACGTCGAAAGACTCATGAATACGTAAGTGTGAAGTGAGCGATACACGAGTCGTGGCGTTTGTATCAGTAAATATTATGTGGGATGTTTATTAAAACGTAGTTGGGTAGGAGGGAAGTGTCGCTCTACGACTACAGATAAGGTCTTCATATTTCGCTGCTCAATTTTCCTTCTCGTTGCTTGTCAAGACTTATTGCTGTGATATATATCTACACGTTGTTTGAGGGTATACCGTAAGCCTTATAGTGTCGCTGATGTGGTCTTACTCTATCTTTAACATGTAGATTTTTACTCATGGTCTTGCGTTTATGTTGTCTCTCTGATGATAATCCAGACATATTTTGTTTGTCTTCTTGTCTTTAGCCTCAGAGCGTCCCGGGCGTCCAGTCACTCCGGCTTCCAGACACAAAAGAACATCCCTTTCTGCTCTTGCTTTTACCCGCCTCTGTGAAATACGAAACCGAACTAGTGTGAAGCACACGACACCTCCTGGGGGACAGTGGTTTGCGTCATTGATGTGCCAGATGTTGCCTGGCGTACGTACGATACGTTGGGGTCTGTTCTGTTGGAACCTTATGGATGCACTTTTTTTTCTCCTCTTAAGGAGTCATTCTATTTCACACATCTTACGTGCGTATGTCAAGGGTTTATACGAAGAAGTTTGAGTACACTACTCACTCAGTATGTTCTTCAGCGCCTGCTACAGTGGACACTGTCGTCATGGACATGATCTTCCTACCCTGAGGCCCTTATTGCCTCTATTGCCTCGGGTGTTTCATCCTATGGCCACCCCTGAGGTATTTTTTTTTTTTAGAAAATGGGAAGCCGATGGACTTCTTTAGAAAATGGGAAGGAAAAAAAGATGTATGGCGTGTATATATAGTTCCATCTTGTTAGCAAGTGGTTTAGACCTGTTTGAAGTCCTTGTCCATTGGTAAAATTGTTGTGTACTTTATAAATGTCAACATGTTGGCAAAATTGTTGTGTACTTTGTAAGTGACAACATACTGGCAAAATTGTTGTGTACTTTGTAAGTATTTGAGTTCAGAAATAAGTTAGCAAGATGTGCTATTTAGAAATCTAGGATGTTAGCAAAACACACGAGGACAACTGAACTGTTTGTGTCCATAATATTTCCTGGTCTTTCGCAGGTCACTTTTGCCGTGCTGGGTCACAGCAGTGCTGTGTTGCTGTATAGTAATGGCACCACAGCTCTACTGGTGCTGTGTTACTGTATAGTAACGGCACCACAGCTCTACTGGTGCTGTGTTACTGGATAGTAACGGCACCACAGCTCTACTGGTGCTGTGTTATTGTATAGTAACGGCACCACAGCTCTACTGGTGCTGTGTTACTGTATAGTAACGGCACCACAGCTCTACTGGTGCTGTGTTACTGGATAGTAACGGCACCACAGCTCTACTGGTGCTGTGTTACTGGATAGTAACGGCACCACAGCTCTACTGGTGCTGTGTTACTGGATAGTAACGGCACCACAGCTCTACTGGTGCTGTGTTACTGGATAGTAACGGCACCACAGCTCTACTGGTACTATGTTACTGGATAGTAACGGCACCACAGCTCTACTGGTGCTGTGTTACTGTATAGTAACGGTACCACAGCTATCCTGCTGCTGTGTTACCGGGTAAGAACGTTACCACAGCTATGATGTTGCTGTGTTACCGAGATGTTACGGCACCACGACTAAATCAGGGCTGTGTTACCGGACAGTAACACAAGATTTATAACCGGGAATTTAATATCAACACTGATGGAGGTATAATAAGGGGTTTAAATAATGTAATAAAGTTAATCATTTAATATAATCACCTGTATTTTA
>NC_092247.1:4844560-4864560 GCF_036320965.1 Panulirus ornatus | reverse complement strand
AGCCAGCGGCCCACGTGTGGGTGAGAGGCAGAGAGAGAGAGAGAGAGAGAGAGAGAGAGAGAGAGAGAGAGAGAGAGAGAGAGAGTATTGATTGAATGGTTACCGGCGTCTGCCTCACCGAGGAACGTTACACACTGAGTGCCTCACTTGTCTTGTGTAAACATTTTATCTCGTAAATTACTTGTGTGTTTTTTTTTTTTCCTCCCTCGCTCGGGATCGGGGGTGGGGACGTGTATAGGATTAATAACAAGGACGGTACTGTATTTTTCCACGAGTTTTACGAGGTGGGAACACATGCACGCCCTCCATAAAGAATGATTTAGACCCCAAATTTAAGGTTCCCCTTTTCATGGGTTAATGAATGGAAGCCTCCTGGCTTTACTGTCCTGTTTCTATATAGGTAACGTCTTATTGACCATCAGGTTTCTCTTCGTCATTCCTATGTCCTCTGTGTGTTGGGTCGGCGTAGAGGCAACCCTTCTGTAGTGACCTTGGCTAAGAGTGTTGTGTGTGGAGGGGTCATTGTAGGGCAACTCAGGTCACCCGCTAATGTTGTGGTAAGAAGAGGATGGCATTATCTCGCAGGAGTTTGTCGTAGGCTTGATCTGTCGCCGAAGTTGGAACTGATAGACTAAGATTGTAATATACACTTACCTCTACTCGTCCAGGTGTGCAGGAGGTACGTCAGTTCGGACAGTCAGCTGTGGGGGGGAGCAGGTGTGAGAGGCCAACTCGAGAACCATCAGCAGATCTCTCGAGACTTTGATCGCTAAGGAGAAGCCTCGACCACACCTGCGTGTACGGGGTTTCACACCCATTCCCCCCTCCCAGCTGATGTGGAGGGACGCGCACATGCGGTGGAATCCAGATATCTGAGGAGGGCTTATGCCACTCCAACAGATATGACAGCCGTCTCTGAGTACGTAACTGGAGATAAGACTGCAGGGGTCTCTGGAGAGTATTTCCCAGACATGTACACTGAGGCAGTGTGGAGGAGCTTAGTGTTATGGAGTGTGAGGAACGTGCCTCCATTATGCTTGCTCGTGCCCACTCGGGGATAAGAGAGATGACGAGGTTTTCCGCAAGTGAGAGGTACTTCCTTCTCTCACGTTATCAAGCCTGTAAGATCCTGTGGACCTCCAGCAATAGAGAGAGAGAGAGAGAGAGAGAGAGAGAGAGAGAGAGAGAGAGAGAGAGAGAGAGAGAGAGAGAGCGACTTCATCGTGGTCATCACCAGTGTGAAATGGACATCAGGATCCAAAAGTCGAGATCTTGTGCTCAGACTGCTCCTGAAGAGTCTCGCGGTGGAAGAGATCTTGTGCTCTTCCTTAGGAGTCTCGCGGTGGAAGACAGGGGGGTCGGCTTCAGCCTATGACTAACTGCATCAAGTGTTTTTACCTCGTACAACTCTGGAACATGGATTAAATGATGTCCTCTTTGTCGCAGTTCATAAGGCCACATCCTAAAACGAGTAGGGAGGCCTCATCGCAAGGCCAGCGATCGACAGACCACATCTCTGTGCCACTATGTATGGCTAAAGTATGGATATCTTGGAGGTCGGGGAATGCTGCGTCTGTGTGGTGAGGGGGAACATGGTGCAATTTTTACCCAGGAGAGGTTAATGATTGACGTCACGATGCAAACAATGCAAAATATCAGGAACTTTCATGTTGATCTCTGTATGTCCTGGGAAAGCGAAGGCCTTGTCGCCTGTTAGCAGAAGGAAGGAACGTTACATCTTAATAGTTCGCCCTCCCTCTTTTTCTTTTTTTTTCTAGGGCCAGTTATAGCAATGTTGGCATTTACATCGACGACATAAACCTGTTAGGTATCGAGGGCATTGAAGTATTTGTACACACAGACCAAAATTCTAAACCCTTGCGAGTGTGAACGGGTTAAAGTCCACGATCTTGCAAGCCCACCAGCAGCGTGGTGATGGAAATCGACTGAGGAACAGCTCCAAATCCCGAGGGTGTAGTCGGCGCTCAGATGCAGCTGGTTGAAGACGTTATTTCCACGGTTACTGTCGTGGTACTTAGCGATATCGCCTGTAGCGACTTCCCGTAATGGGGTTGCTTTCGTAATTACGTTTTCTAAAGAGTTTGTCAGACGAAGTTCGCTTTTATCAGACGAAGGAACGTTGTTAGAAATATGGATTTGGAGGTTTGATGTAGTTCCTCCGTCGCCCACACCCTCCGTCGCCTTCCACTGCGTTCAACGTAGAGTACTTTTTCCCTCCTATTGATAGCAGCTCATGCTTTCTCTGCTGGAAATGCCATGTGAAATTCATGGATATCAAGATTTACCCCTTCTGAGCATAGAGACACGAGTGTGAATACGAAAATATTATTATCGACTCCTGAGGTCATCGCTTGGGGAGACCTGGGGGCTTCGCAGGCACTGTATTGTATAGGGAGGAGTAGAGTGCCTGCGGAGGGAGTGTCATAAAGTTGATGGAAGGTCCCAGGCGCGTAGCATTTTCGTCCCTGTAAGTACGACCAGTCACGCATAGCATTGCCTTCGACCCGGTACCAAGAAGCCTCTCACACATCCTCGGAACAATGCTAGTTGTACAGATGATCTGAAAAGCTTTTGAAGTCCATAGGAACGACTCTGATGTTGTTGCTAAGCCTACGTCACAATGGAGAGGCGCCATCGCGCTGATGGTTCAAAGGAGTTGTTTGGGGTTTGATATAAGAGTCGACAGGCCATTTTTGGGTCGGCCTGGTTCTGGTGTCGTGACGATAGCTGGGGGGGGAACTATAGCAGTCCCGTTGTTTGTGTAGCGATTATCGAGGACTCTGCCAAGCTGCCGGTGGGGGGATGTGTTCCCTTTGTTAAGGGATTACAGGTAATTACGACGATTCTACAGGAGAACTACAATCGTTTTGATGAACCTTCTGATGTTTCGGTCGCCCTTGAATGTCTTCCCCCTTCCAGAGAATTATAAAATGCAGCTTTATCAACCTTGTACATACTTTTTTTGGGAACAGAACAGTAACTAATGCAGTTATCTTTACTTCACACAGTGAACAAAGGTTTGATGTATGGTCACAGAGAAAGAACCTGTCGTGTTGAAAACTGTCGGCATTTACACCAGTCGCCGCTTCCCATGGACTGGCTGCCTTGCATATTAGAAGGGTTAGGGCAGTTTATGAGCTAACTTAATGGGTCAGAGGGGTTAGGGCAGTTTATGTACTGCCTTAATGGGTCAGAAGGGTTAGGGCAGTGTGAGAGCTTGTCCATGAGTGAGGGCAGTGTGTGAGACTTGTCATGTGGATAGTGAAATGTCCAGCAGCTCCTGGGACGGACTTAACCCCACCTCAACCCCGTCCTAGCATGACTGCTGGAGGGGATTCGCGTCTGGAGTGAGGTGAATGCCACTAGCCTCTTGAGGCTTACCTGGTAAGACTATACGACCCTTGATCACGGCGATAAGACCCCCTGACCTCGACGGAACAAACCCTTGGATGTGATTCTCTGATTTTTAAGTTAGGTCAGAGGTCGCGCTGGTGCTCTTGGTCGTACCGTCATGCTCAAGGGTTGTACCGTCTTGCTCAAGGGTCGTACCGTCATGCTCAAGGGTTGTACCGTCTTGCTCAAGGGTCGTACCGGCGTTGTGCTCAAGCGTCGTACCGTCGTGCTCAAGCGTCGTACCGTCATGCTCAAGCGTCGTACCGTCGTCTAGCTCAAACGTCGTACCGTCGTCGTGCTCAAGCGTCGCACCGTCGTCTTGCTCAAGCGTCGTACCGTCGTCTTGCTCAAGCGTCGTACCGTCGTCTTGCTCAAGCGTCGTACCGTCGTCTTGCCCAAGCGTCGTACCGTCGTCTTGCTCAAGCGTCGTACCGTCGTTGTGCCGTTGCGCTTTAAAAAAAAAAAAAACCCTCTTCTTGAAGAGTGAGGGTGTGTCACGTAAACAGCGAGATTTGTGTGTTTTGTTAAGCACGAATGTGTGCCAGCGTGCACGCTAGAGCCTAACCTGGCTGGCGTGTCATCTTCTCATACCCCAGCTTTGCTTTGAAGTTCTGGTAAACAATCCTGGAGATATGTATCACATTAGCTGACAAAGCTTAGGGCTTACGATTCCCATTTTAGAACTGCGTAATTCGTCGCATTTCGTATCGAGCATTGTGTTTCGTGTAAGCTTAAGGCTTACGATTCACATGATAGAACTTGGTAATTTTTCGTATTTCGTGATGCACATTGTGTTTCGTACAAGCTCAGAATGCGAAAGTACAGAGCCAGGTAGAGAAATCAATGCGTGTTGAACGCAGCAGTTAAGAGAATGCAAGAAGAGGGGAGTGGTGGTTATTGTCGTATATTGGAATTTGTACGTCAGGGTCTGAACGCCGAGTCGGATATCGGGGTCTCGTATAAGAACTGGAGCGTCAGTTGGAGTAACTAGGAAGGACAGATAACAGGAGACGTGATGGCCCATGACGAGGTATGATGTTGATCTAGATAGCGATAGAAACGAGGTAATGAAATGGCATGGTACTACCTCTCCCACCCACCTTTCCCTCCGGCTCAACTGTTGGTAGGAAGAAAATGGGGGCAATACTACCACACAGTATGTAAGGGACATACTGCCGTGGAAATTCTATAGGGAACTGGAAACTTTAAGTTAATGAAATGGGGTTCTCCACCGGTTGAACCAACTTCGTGCACTGGGACCTGATTTTGGGTAAGAAAGACAGGGTCAAAGCTCATTCATCAAATTAGAATTATTTCGTGAAAACAGATATCACTGAAGAATTGATCTAGCCTTGACTTAAAGGTCAATATTGGTAATCTTGACATCTACTGCTACTTCAGAACGTAGTTTATTTCACTGTAACACAACTCCTTAGCCGTAGAGACGTTTGCCCACGTTGCCCATTTTGTGAAATGCTTTGATTACTTTAAATTGGATGTAATTGTTTCTGTATCCGTGAATTTATATTGGGTATTCCTGTACTGTTCCTATTCACTAATGATTCCTGTATAATCTCTGTTCTTTTGTATTTGAACATATACTATTTTTTTGAACCTGTTGGTAGATAAATGGTCATTATATGTAGATATCTTTGAGGGGAAGGAATGGTCACAGAACAGCCTTGCTGTGCTTCTGTGTGGGTAGAGAGTCTTGGGCAAGCCTCAAGCCCCCGTGGGTAAGGTAAGACCCATAAATAAATCCTCCTCTAAGGCGGGGAGAGTCTTGGGTAAGCCCCTCCCCTGTAGGTAAGGTAAGACCCATAAGTAAATCCTTCTGTAAGGGGGGAGAGTCTTGGGCAAGCCCCAACCTCCCCCATAGGTAAGGTAAGACCCATAATAAGTAAGTCGGGGGAAATAATCTTTATTGTGTGTGTGTGTGTGTGTGTGTGTGTGTGTGTGTGTGTGTGTGTGTGTGTGTGTGTGTTTTCCTCCTGCTGGCCAGGAACGTAGGCTTGTCTGGCCTCGACAGCTGGACCCAGGGGTTTCGTTGGCTTGTTATTGGGTTCCAGTTGTGGCAAGAGGTCTCGGTCTGGAAGTCGACGAAGTATTGGGGTTTTCTGGTTAATTCCCTAAGCGATAGGAAACTTTATTGGTTAGGTTTTAGCTTGGGGGGGAGGGGAAGAACTTTTGGTAAACGTTCAGAGATCAGGGGTGGAATATTGGATACATTCTCAAAAGCTGCGAGGGGGAAATTTTTGGTAGGTTCTCCGAAAGTGGGACTTTCATTTTTAGAGATTAAAGATATATATGCAAGAAAGTAAATGCATAATTTTTATGCTTTATGGGTAACTGATGTAAGAGATATATCAGTCGATATTCACACCACGTTTCAAAATCTTAGAAGGACGTGATGATTTCCTTATCAGCCAGACATATTCCTTATCAGCCAGACATATATAAATTTGGAGGTCAACCTCACCTTACCTACCTCGAAAGAGACAGATGTAGAATGAGACCTGCCTATCTGGAGCTACCACCCCGAACCAGAATCGAATCATGGGTCATTGACCGAGTTAATGTGGTCTTAGAATTGCCATCAACACTTGAGGAAGGTGTTTATTTTGCTCTTGGTTGTATAGCTTGATGCTGAGGGCTATAATTATCCTCCCTGTTGATATATGGGAAGCTTCAGCAACCATCCAACCAAAGTTGATACTTTGAATCCAGCCTGAGATAAAACGTCTCCCTCAAATCATGTTTAGATTTGGTTACACTTTTGTGAGGGAGGGATCCTTAGGTTTGGTAGGGTGTTTTGGTTTTAGATGGTCAAGGTGTTAAACAAAAGCCTTGTCGCTTTTGAGAGGGACCTGTCCAGGGTGTATCCCCTCCTCTACAGGTCTAGAGAGGGACCTGTCCAGGGTGTATCCCCTCCTCTCCAGGTCTTGAGAGGGACCTGTCCAGGCTGTATCCCCTCCTCTCCAGGTCTTGAGAGGGACCTGTCCAAGCTGTATCCCCTCCTCTCCAGGTCTTGAGAGGGACCTGTCCAAGCTGTATCCCCTCCTCTCCAGGTCTTGAGAGGGACCTGATGGGGGCTGTCTTCCTTACCGTCCCGGTTTTGCTGAAGCCTCGTCTCAAGAGAGGATGAGAATACCCAAGTTTGACTAACTCTGTCTGGGTACTTTTCCATCTCTACGGCCAAGGGGAATGGATCCTTTACTTCTGGAAAAGTCGTAGTCTTCATAACTAGTTTATTTCCCTCTCTCTCTCTCTCTCTCTCTCTCTCTCTCTCTCTCTCTCTCTCTCTCTCTCTCTCTCTCTCTCTCTCTCTCTCTCTCGTCCTCACTAACGCCTCGTCTCCTACCGAATCCCTACCATAATCACCAACGCAACCACCTCCCCACCAAATCCCTACCACCAACACTTATCTTCACCATCGTTACAACCACCACCACCACCACCATCTCCTCCTCCTCCTCCTCCTCCACCATCACCAGTGCGAGACAGGACACGAACATAAACTTTGGCCATTTGCTCGAGCTAAATTATTCAAAATTTCTTCTCACGAGAACTTGTAGCTATTGGGCAGCATGTAAACACGACCGCCCTGGGTATTACGGCGGACGTAAATAACAAGTCTCTGCTGGCAGGGGTTGTGTAGATAATTTGGCAGAGGCGGAGAGAGAGAGAGAGAGAGAGAGAGAGAGAGAGAGAGAGAGAGAGAGAGAGAGAGAGAGAGAGAGAGAGAGGCCCCCCTCCAACTTACCCTCAGTGCCGTAAATCACGCCTCCTGCCTCTTGGTGATACGGTTTCCACCATTTCCCCCCCCTCAAGTGTCTCCTGTATTTAAGTCATTTCTCGTATTTACTTATATTTCAGGAAGTTCTGTGCCTTCCTGATTGACTTGGAGGTTGGTGCAAGTGTTCCTATTCACGATTGTACATGGAATACATGCAAGTCAGTTGACCTGTTTAAAAAAAGACTTTAATTCTTTCGTTGATGAGATTTGATATAACTGTTACTAATCACAAAGCTTCATTTTTACTATTTTGAATAGTTTTTAATTGGTTTGTCTAGGTCAAGTGTGTTCAACCTTTTACACTGACGGTCTGTCGTGAAATAAGAGGAGGTTAAGGGCGTCTGAGCATGTAGGAGTCCTTTAATCAACTCCTGATATATAAAGACATTAACTGAACTAAAAGAAAATTAAGATCCTAAACTATATAGCTAGTAAAAGGACATTATTCTTGCCAATACACACTAGTAGTGTGAGAGGCTCGAAAATGTGTTTCTCTCGCTTGATCGTCGTAATCTCGAACGTAAGACGAAGTGGCACCAGTTGACAAGCCTCTAAGGAGATGGGAATCCGTTTTTCTCTACTTGTGGCCTGATTTCAATGCACGTCATAGCTCAATACGGAGATGAGCAATGATAGGTCGAGCCAGAGCCAATCATCAGAGCAGCGTTTCATAGCAGCAGAGATTTGCTGATGCGTACGAGATACGAAAAAGAAATACAGTTGTTGTTTTACAGAATATCTGAATAATGTCAGTTTCGAGCGTATACTAAATGTCTTTCGTTTCCGTATGAATTGATTTCCCAACGGAGGCATAAATATCGAAAACGTCAGCTGTGTTAGATAGACTTCCGGGAAAACCTCGTTGTTGCCTGTATAACATTGTATCGTAGAAATCTCTTGCTGAATCCGTGTTTGTGTGGCTCGTAGCTAAACGCCCTGTCCAGGATTCGAACCTTGGTAGGGCTATCGCCTGGTTTAGTGACGCTAACCATTACACCACGGAAGTGGTGTAGATCTACTTTTTAAGAAGTTGTTATTTGAAGGTGACATGGAGTTTGGCTGTAATAACACGCAGGATCGGGATGGATGATGCGATGGTGAGATGTGGAAGGGTTTGCCTCATTTCGCTATCTTCAGGTGGCAGTTTGAGCTGCTCCTGAAGTCGACCATTTGCAAAGGTGTCCACTCCTTCGTCTCTGGAGTGAGGGCGGTAGATTCAAGGAGTGTCACATTGCATTAAGCCGCCAGCCCTTACAGTGGTGGCCAGATTGATATGCCGTACTTAAGACACTGTCATCACCCGAGGCTAACGTGAATTTGATGTCACTTTTAAGAGTTCGTAACGAGGAGTGATGGAGAGACTGAGTGGCTGTTAACGGTGTATAGTCACAGCAAAAGACCCTGTCGGAACGGGAGTGGGTATTAAGAGACAGTGGCCATGTATAAGGAAAACGGCTTCGCAATCTTTTTTATAAACGGGATGGATCGTCTAGCAAGTGTTGACAAGAGGAGGAAAGGCGACACATTGCAGCCTTCCCAGGCTGTGGTTTCTGGTATCTTTACCTCAGGTCATTACAGACTCCAGTTCCTGTGATTGCTAGTAGGGAGCAGTGAGCCAGTTGTCTCGCGACTGTAGCCCAGGTTTCTGAGCCGCGATAAGGGAAACTTGGTACCACTTCGCTCCATTCAAGAATCGAACACTGGTCCTCTCTCCCCATCCAAGTCGAGCGGGTCCTCCGTAAATCTGTAGGCTCTGGTGAAATATCCTTGTGTTTTTCCCACCCCCCAACATTTTCATTTACAATTTTCTACACTGCTTGTAAATTGTACCGCACAACTTGCTGGCTGAGGTGTTTATGTGTTGCCTTGTGCTTTAGTCTTACCGTCTATCCAGTCGTGGAGGTGAGGAGAGTAGGGATAGTGGATAGGAGAGGACATAGAAGGTCTGACCAGACCTAGAGGTGTGGATAGTAAGGATGGAAGACAGGAGGAGGGGAGAGGGATAGTCCAGAGGTGAGGGTAGAGGGGATGAAGACAGTAGAGGGCCTGGTGGTCTATCCAGTTCTGGAGGCGAGGATGTCGGGGATAGAAGATAGGAGAAGGCAGCGTGTCGGGGTTCAGTCCATTCATGGGTGTGAGCATAGTGGCGATGGGAGGCAGAGGAGGGCCTGGGGGAAGGAGGGGGGGGGGGGGAGATCGGTATACCGTAACCCGCCCTACAACAGGTAGTGGGGTAACACCACCATTACTTTACTGTGTAAATAGCAATCGTAATTGTCCCATTTACACGCTAGATTCCTCGACCGTGACGTCATGGCCGTTGGGGGGGGGGGGTAGGATGGCTTGGCTTTTTGACCTGACCTTTACGGGTCGGGTGTGAGGCAAGGCCATCAGGTCAGACCGTAGTGCTCGAAGGTTTAATGAAACAGCCTCTTCAATGTTTGTTGACCCAGGTTGTTAAAGCATGAGTATATACTGCGATATACACGAGGTGGTGCAGTATTCACATGGATCACATGATACACACGAGGGGGTGCAGTATTCACATGGATCACATGATACACACGAGGGAATGCAGTATTCACATGGATCACATGATACACACGAGGGAATGCAGTATTCACATGGATCACATGATACACACGAGGGAATGCAGTATTCACATGGATCACATGATACACACGAGGGAATGCAGTATTCACATGGATCACATGATACACACGAGGGAATGCAGTATTCACATGGATCACATGATACACACGAGGGAATGCAGTATTCACATGGATCACATGATACACACGAGGGAGTGCAGTATTCACATGGATCACATGATACGAGGGGGTGCAGTATTCACATGGATCACATGATACACACGAGGGAATGCAGTATTCACATGGATCACATGATACACACGAGGGAGTGCAGTATTCACATGGATCACATGATATGAGGGAGTGCAGTATTCACATGGATCACATGATACACACGAGGGAATGCAGTATTCACATGACTCCTCATGATTCATACGTTGGGGGGACATAGCATATCACATGCCGTCATTTCCGGCGTCAGGTTGTGTGTGAAGGATCAGGCACTTCATTCATTTCCTGCAGGCTGTGAAAAAGATCTTTTATTTTCCAGTTATTTTCCTTCACTTTTTTTCCTTTTCACTTTTTGCC
Source organism: Panulirus ornatus (assembly GCF_036320965.1). Lineage (NCBI taxonomy): Eukaryota > Metazoa > Arthropoda > Malacostraca > Decapoda > Palinuridae > Panulirus > Panulirus ornatus. The sequence goes on along the minus strand of NC_092247.1, from coordinate 4,854,171 downwards.
TCGGTATTTTTGATTTTTACCAATTCGTGTTTTTAAGATTTCCTGTTTGTCTACGTGACTTTGTTTTTTATGAAGGCTTTTTATTCTATGGTGTCGGTATTTTTCTTCCTTGGAGTAGCGTAAATATGTTCTCTACCCATCACTCATTCATTCACTTGGGCTGTCTCTCTGGAAACATGAGGAATGAGGATGATTATTCATAAGGAGTGTTGAGTTTCCCGCGTCGTCCACAATTATGAGGCGAACCGGGAACCATGAGATGGTAATAGTTTCTTAAAGAGGTTTTCCTCCTACATTTAATATTACTTTTAATAAAAAAAATGTACTTGATAACTTTATATAGATGGATCTGTTAAGTAAATTGATATAGATGAGCCTATTGATTTAATTTATGTAGATGGATGTTAACTAAATTTATATAGATGGATCTATGGACTATCCAAGGATTGTTACTACGAGTTGGAGGGCCGTGTGCTCCATGAATGACCTGCTTAAGTTCCACAGGGAAAGACACGAAGAGCAGTTCTCAATTGGCCCTAACAGGCATGATAATGACCATAGACTGTTCCCCTTTATAGTCAGAATTGTTAGATAAATTCCCTATGGTGTTTAGAAACATCGTGCACAGGATGATGGATGAGGTATAAAAAGGCCACTGGATGAGAACCTATTAAGTGCACTAGATCAGCCAGGATGAGGAGATTTCGATGGTGTGCAGTGCGTGACCCACAACAGCCAGGCTGAACAGACCATCAACACAGCATGTGTGGGGGTAGACGACCCTCGAAGCCAGGGTGAGGTATGCGGTGGGTTACGTGGGACACAGTGCAGTTCATTGCTTGTGGGATCACTGTAACACAGTGCAGTTCAGTGTTGGTAAGATCACAAGATCACTGTTGCAACACACTGCAGTTTAGTGATGGTGGGATATCAATTGACTGTGCAGGTCACTGCTGGTGGGAATCACTGTATCACTGTGCAGGTCACTGATGCTTTAGTTCTGTTCACCAGGCCATAGTTCACTGTAGGTGATTGGTGGTCCTAAGGGTACAGTGTACGTTGTTAATGGCTGTGTTGATATCCACGTGGTATTCAAAGTCTTGCTTGATTAATCCATTCTTATCCTTCGCTCGTTAATCCCTCTTGTTTCTTATCTATCTGTCTATCTACATACAGGTAAATGGATAGATAGATGGGCGCTACCGGACTCGGCCTGCATGTGGTTACGCCCCGTGTGAAAAGCCTCCTTCAGCGAGGCTGCATATCATCGGAGTACAATCGCATCGACTATAATAACCTCTCACGCCAAAGAGGGATCTCTCCTACACCTCCTCCTGATTGTAGCGCAGCCTTAAAACTATCTAGATTATTTTCGATAACGTATAGATGGGTTGACCGGTACATAACGAAAAGGCGTTGATGTAATCGGCTTGGTTCACGTACTGCCCTCTGCACGTATTACGAAATGAGCGCCAGGGACAATGGAATGAGGTCATAAGCGAACTGGGGAATACGACTGTACCACGGGAGATAAGGGGATAGAAAAGGTCGTGGCATGGGTGGTGGGATGAAATGACCTTAATCGAGTCTCCGGGGACCGATTGTCGTCTTCGCAAGACATTAACTTAATCTGTTCTCTATTGTTCCCTCGTCCAGGGCCAGTCCTTACAAGGCACGGGCGAGCGACGGAGGCTGACGCCATCCCATTCGGAAACTTCTCTTGAAGGCTTTGACTTGAACTTTTACCTCTTTTCATTGGCTTCTAACCCCACCCCACCCCACTCTACTCCACCCCAACCCATGACGTCAGTCCCGTTTTATTCTGGACCCCAAACTTTGTTTTATAGACTTTTTAATGACTGTAACTTTTTTTTTTCCATTGAATCCATTATGTGGACTTCGTGTGGTAAAAATTTCTTCTTCTTCTTCGCCTTCGCCCGGAGGCTGTGTGTGACCTAAAGGTAGATGTTGTATTCATCTTGTCATACAGTGATCTCTCAAGCGTTAGAATATATGTTGGGAAAACTTGCGAAATAGTTAGAGGAGGGACTTAGCGATGATGGTACGATACGAAGAGATTTGATAGTCTGTGGTTGACAGAATGCCGTCCTTGCGTCCAAGTATAGATAAGAGATGTCATTGATAGTGTGACTAGATATACTCCTGAAGGGCCATAGCCCTTAACAGCAACTGAATTAGGTGAGGCTGTTGACTAGTGAGAGAGAGAGAGATGATGCATGATGCTCGGGCGAACCAGGTCTTGAGGTGATAGAGGCGAAAAAAAAAAACCATGAAAAATATCGTATATCTTGCCCCACATGATGAAGAAAGGATGTCAGTGTGGTTCGCTGTATTTGATCAGTTGTTCCCGTTTGTGTGTGTGTGTGTGTGTGTGTGTGTGTGTGTGTGTGTGTGTGGGTGGGTGTGTGTGTGTGTGTGTGAGAAGGTGTCAGGCGGGGGAGACGAAAGCCCTCGAGGCTCTTCATGTGTTTGCCGAGCGAGAGGGATGATGGGAGGCCAGACGTATTCGACCCCGCTGTTTCGCAGTAGTTTTGATGAAGGGCTTTTGCTCTCACGGAAGAGGAGCCACCACCTCCAAGAGTGAGAAGTTCGAGCGTGAGTTAAGGTCGCCTCTCGACTGCCGGCGGAGTCAAGGAGGAGGGAGGAGGAGGAAGAAGAGTAGTGGGTTAAGACTTGGTCGTCATCATTCTTCATCTGCTAGGGGAGGCGGGGCGGGCCCGGTGGTGGTGAGGGAGGAGGGTGGGGGGAGAGGAAAGGTCCCTTCGCCTCCATATACCACAGCGCGTGACAGATGTTTTGGCCGTGGTCTGTGTACCGTCTGTGGTGCCGGTTGGTGGGTCTGTGGGTGGGTGAGGAGGGGGGTTGGGATTTACACAAATGTGACCTGTCTGCAGCTTGTCGTGTTACCTTACGTTGTATATATACACCTGCGGGAGAGGAGGAAGATGTTTATGTATAGTTTATGAGTTTTTCTTTTACGTATTTGTGATAAATTTAGGGATATATATTATCTCTTCGTTGGAGACTTGTAAGAAGAGCTTGGACCAAATGCCTTCAAAGTGCCCTAGACGGGTGGGATGGTCAAGGAGGCCACAGACCGCGATCTTCAAGAGAATATATATTTACTTAGCCTAAGCCAGGCACCCATTTTATCGACCAGCCCCTACGGGAAGGTGAACAGCTGGGTGAACTGTGTACCGGCATCCATTTAAGCAGACTCGACCCTTATTGGCCCATAAGTGCGTTGGGATCAGCAACACCGTTAGCCACCACACCACGGGGGTAAACCAAGAGAACCCGAGACTGGTAGTGGACGTGTTTTATGTCCTGTCGGGTCAACAGAGGTCAGCACTCTCGGTTGGGATGACCTGTCACTCAGCGGTGGTCAAAGTTGTATGTCGTCTAGCTACGAGGCTGGAGAGGTCGGGGAACGTGTTGCTTGGTGTAATTACATTTTTTCTGAATTATTTTTGAAAATTTTGATTACTTTTAATTATGTAATTATGTAGTTTTTTCCCATAAGGTGGAAAGTCGGGGAATGTGTTCCATGGTGTAATTGAAGGTAAATTTTTAAGATTTTTGTTGAAAATTTAATTAGATATTTTTATAAATTGTAATTACGAATTTTGTATTGTCTTTATTGAACTGAGAGTTAGGGAATGTATTCCTTTGTGTAGTTAGAAGATGAATTTCATGATCTGTTGAAGATTTTTATTAAATCTCCATAACAGAATGTGATTATGCATATCTTATCTGGTATCACAGCTCACATTCACTAGGTATCACAGCTCACATTCACTAGGTATCACAGCTCACATTCACTAGGTATCACAGCTCACATTCACTAGGTATCACAGCTCACATTCACTAGGTTTCACAACTCACATTCACTAGGTATCACAACTCACATTCACTAGGTATCACAACTCACATTCACTAGGTATCACAACTCACATTCACTTGGTATCACAGCTCACATTCACACGGTATCACCACTCACATTCACTAGCATTGCTGGTCATATGAGCTGGTGCCATAACATTAGGTAATCGGTCTCACAGACGTAGGGAAGTAGACAAAAACCTGTTACTTCACTTGTGAAGTATCACCTTTGGGTAGTCTGTGTCACGGGGAGTGCATGCAGCCTCGTCAAAGACCCTTACCCCCTCAAAAAAAAAAAAGGATTCCGATTTCTCTGTCAGGTCAGAAGGTGACACGATTTAGACGGGTAGCAAGCACAGATTATTTGACGCAGGTCAGATGAAAGAATAGGGATTTGCTATTTTGGCCGAACATTTCCTGTCAGTAAGATTACTCCTCCATTATTATTTATATTCAGAAGATTTATGTGCACTAGATGCTCACTGTGTTAATAAATAGGGACTGATACTCTTCTCGTGTCAATAAATTGCAGAAACCAATAATGGTTGTGCCAATATAAGAGGCGTCTGAATAATTCCCACGGGAATAAACTTGGCAAGAAGTGCCCCCTCTTCTAAGTTATAAGGTTTATATATTATAATAATTCCTTCTATCCTCGTCCATAAAGGAGATAGACTTTTGCCCTGAAAACCTCTATCTAGCGTTACCAGTTGAGCAGTAAACCTTATGGTCAGGGTGTCGTGAAGTAGTGTAGTCTCATGATCTGTTCCAGTGCCGTAATCACCAAGGAATTTGGGGTGTACGTATGGATTTAGTCCACGATTAATGTGCCAGTGAAGGGAGAAGCGCCGTTATCTTGATATGCCATAAAGTTCGTACTATTGCAGCAAAGTCATTGGAGCAAAAGATTATGGTGATGGGTTTCGGTGTAAGAGACCTTGCCAGCGGCAATACTCTCGGACTTTTCCGTGAAAGATGTTCGTCGCTCCTCCTGTTTCGAGCCGCGGGATCACGTCATCCAGGCGCGCTTGGCGAGGAAATGATTGTCGTCAAAGTTGCAAACGGGGAAGGGGGACTGGATCATTCGTCTAGGGTTCTTGTGGGGGGAGGTCCTGAATCATGGTGGAAGAGGGGGGTGGGGGGGAGGTGGAAAGGAGGAGATGTTGGTTAGGTCTCGAGGAGGTTAAGGAAATTGTAGGACCTTAGCAGGACCTTGCTGGGAATACTGAAGGCCTTGAAGGAGATTGTCGAAAAGGATCTTTAGACTGTGGAAAAGTATCGACTCGTTTACCAACAGCTGGGAGAACAGACTGAAACAGGGGCTTAAAAATAGGGAGAACAAGACTTTAAGTAATGGAGCTTAATTGGGAAATATTTGTCTGAATAGGACATAGAAATGTTAGCACAGATCTTGATGGTGAAGAAGGTTAGCTCAGCTATTACGGAGGACCAGAAATTGTTTGGCAAGGCACATGAGGGTGGGGAGCAATGCGTCAGTCAAAGCTCTAGGGTCACTTGTCCACCATACGTGTCATAGGGTCATATTTAGCTCATACCACGTGTGCTATCTCATACCAGACTTGCTTCCTCAGCATCTCTTGCTCAGGGAAGAGGCAAAGGATCACATGAGAGCATGCGGGTGGTGATGGGCGGCCGCCAAGATCATAGTAGAACGCAACTTGGTGCGGAGGATGGTCTTTCATGGGTAGTAATTGTGAGGAGCCTGGCGAAGAAGAGGACGGATTAGACGGCGGAGGAGGAGGTTCTTTGTGGCTATATATTGGCCGGATCAACACTCCTACCCAGGAGGGGAGAGGCCACTCCTCCTCTTCCTCCTCCTCCTCCAGGCTCTTGCCACACAAGCAGGACCGTGGTGTTGGTCTCCTCCACTCACCCACCCCACTGAGCTTTTCGCAGATTAGCCGGACGCTTCTTCACCCTCTCGAGGCTCAGGGAGAGAGAGAGAGAGAGAGAGAGAGAGAGAGAGAGAGAGAGAGAGAGAGAGAGAGAGAGAGAGAGAGAGAGAGCGTGTACACCTTCGAGTACCCAGTGATAGTGCAAGGAAAAATATTTTCATTTTTTTTCAAGGACGCTTCGTTTTCGTCGAGGAAAGAGCGTTTGAAAGTGAACCTCAAGGTAGTAATTACTAAGGTTGATTCTTTGCGCCCAGCATCCGAAACCTTGGAAGAGCGACCGAGTGGCCTTTGGCGGGAATATCGATGTCCACTTTCAACCCGAGTGGAGCAGTAGGGGGTAGCCACCACTGGCAAAGACCAGGGTGTTTTGAGACAGAGTTGCGAATATCCTTCTTGGCTGTTGACTGGAGGTTTCGGGTTTTGGAAGCTGAAAGGCTCTAGATTCTTGGAAGGTCGCTGGAAGTGCGAAAGAGAAAGTTGGAAAGAGGGGAAATGGTTGTGATCGTAGGTCGCACTGCTCAGCCGAGGCACTTGCATAGTCAGGTACTCGAGCCTCGCTGACGTTGGCTGTTCATGGGGCGCGACAGAACCCTCCATGTAACGAAACATTTGACGCACATCCTTACATTAATGTGTCAATTTCTGCAAAAATGTAATGATGAGGGGGGCCTTAGAGCTACTAATTTACACATTGGGAATAATCTACATATTATGAGTTGAGATAAAAGGATTGTGAGCACTAGGGTACAGCTGGAAACATCATAACGAAAAGGGAAAAAAAATGTTTTCTTCAAGTTTGAAAATTAGCCCCTGCTGGCTCGAGAACTCTGCACCCACCTCCAGGATCCTTGCAATTGAAGTTGGCTTCAAAAATTCTTATCTAAAGAGTTTGAATCTTTACGAGATCCCACATGAAGACCAAGAGTTTATACATCCTCTGAGAGAAGAGCTACAATCTTTGGAGGAGGGAAAGGGAGGGATGTTCACGCAGTTTACGAGTGTCACCAGCATAATGTCCGGCCCCCAGTGTGTGTTTCTGCCATACACGCCTCATCATGGAGAGCACGCCTATGGCAGTATCTCTCGCTAAGTAGGGTGAGGTGATCCGTGTATATCCGTGGACGGCTTTTTTGGTCAAGGTATGAGAGTAAGTGATGGCCAGATATATTTGGTATTTACCGTCTTATTGATCAATCAGACTCGTGAGCATTATTGTATGTCTTCATCCCCCCCAGGGAGATAAGAAGCTTAAAGGGGAGAAAAAAATAGACAACAACGGGGTTTTTGGGGCGGCGTGGAGACGGTTTGTGGCGCGTACTTAGGGGCGCACCATTAAGGCGCCACCAATATCGAAACTCCATAACGAAGAGCGGTAACGAAGTCGTTAGTATAATTCAGCGTGAGAAGCTGCGTCCTTATCTGTGCAGCGGCGGTGTGGCTCGCAAGTCCCGCCTCGTCCCTCCACTCCTTAAATGATCGCTAAAGTTTTCTTATCTTGTACAGGTACGTGGAGGGAGGAGGAGGGAGGAAAGGAAGGTGAGGGAGGGTTGGGGAAGCTAGATGGAGGTGTTACCCCCCTCTCTCTCTCTCTGCTCCTGCTGTGCCTTGGTATCATAGACTTGTTAAGGTTTGCTGGAGCGTTAATGAAACCCCCCCCACCCCCGACAGCAGACTTTCTTGAATCCCACAAGAAGTTGCTAATTAGCGAAGCGGCACTTTTCTTCTTCTTCTTCTTCTTCTTCTTGGGGAAGGAGGAGGTGAAGGGTTGCTGTGCTGTCTTGAAGGTGGGGAGGGAGAAGGAGAGATGTGTGAGGGAGAGGGGAAGAGGGTAGGGGGGTCAAGGCAGTTGAGAGGAGGTAGAGGAAGAGCCATGTGAGAGAGAGAGAGAGATTGACACTGTGAGAGATGCCAGGAAGGATGGTAAAATTACGAGGGGAGATGGTTTGGTGTAATGACCTATTTCTGTAGGAGTGGGGTGGCAAGTGTCTACACCCATGCTCTCCCCATCTCCTGAGCTACTATTTCCATGGATCATTAGTTTAAACTTTGGTTTATCATTCAGTATGTCCTCTCTTGGTTTATTCCATTCATCAGCTACCCTCGTAGAGACATTTGACATGTCTACATCCATTATGACAATATATATATATATATATATATATATATATATATATATATATATATATATATATATATATACCATGTCCCGAGTGTGTATAGAGTAACACACACACACACACACGAAGTATGTGTGTGTGTGTGTGTGTGTGTGTGTGTGTGTGTGTGTGTGTGTGTGTTGTGACATTACAGTTTTAAGTAACTGTAAAATGTAAGTGAACATAGTTCCTGTAATTGTCGTGATTATGTAATCTCAAGAGAGTTTGTGATAGTCATTTTTTTCTAAAGAAATGTAACGAAACTAGGAATTATTATTATTATTATTATTATTATTATTATTATTATTATTATTATTATTATTATTATTATTATTATTATTATTATTATTAATATTATTATTGTATTATTATCAGTATTATTATTATTATCATTATTATTATTATTATAATTATTATTATCATTATTATCATTATTATAATTATTATTATCATTATTATCATTAAGGAAACAAAAGATTTGTACCAGATTAGAAAATTTCTCTGGAATGTTTTTTTTTTTTTTTTCCCAGAATGCAAACGAGTCCTTGATGAGGTAAAGATAACGAAAAAAAATAGAAGAAAACAATGCGGGAAATTTTATCTCTGGCATGATCTCTGTGTGAGGCTAGGATCACGGTGTAGTTTTACTCCCCAAGGCCATGCACCCACTCTCCCCCCTTCTCCCCGCCTCGTTGTTCGCAGCCTGGGGAGATGGGGAGACTAGCTCTACCTACGGAATCTCTCACCCCTTCTCCCCTTCCCTTCCCAGCTGGGCGTAGACTGTGGGGAGGGGAGGGGGGTGAATTTGTGGAGCTAAGGGGGCGATAATTCTGCAGTCTTGGTGCACCTTGTTCACCTGTTGAACACTGTCTTCATCCTCGTTGAACACCGTGTTCACCACATCCAAGATGAACTGGTGTTCGTTGAACACCGCCAATGCATTTATCCCTCGTTGAACACAATTATTCTCATGATCTCCTCCTCTTTAGGGTCATGTTGATAGTTTGTCACATTAAACACCATCTCCTCCACGTACCTTTGATACGTCCTCACCCCTCGTTCATCATCGCACCTCCAGCCTTGTTAAGTTCGTTAAACTTCAGTATCTCGCCCTTGGCCTACGTTGATCCCCTGTGCGTTGACCGGGCACGAACCGTGTTAATCCCTGTGCTTTTGCGTCCTTAGACCTGACCAGCTGTGTCGGGATTACTCCCTGAGAGAGAGAGAGAGAGAGAGAGAGAGAGAGAGAGAGAGAGAGAGAGAGAGAGAGAGAGAGAGAGAGAGAGAGAGAGCGGGGTATTCGAACCGACCTCTGTGTCTCATTCCTAGCCAAAACTCTCGTCTGTGGCATATATCTATCTGTCTGTCTATCTGCACTGGTCGTAATTGTGGTCATTTCAGACCTGAATTCACTCATTGTTTTGCCACACTGTGACATGGTTTGTCTGGCATGGGGCATTGTATTTGTATGCATTAAACTGTATTCTAACTTACATTGCTCAAGATTTTCATCATGGACCAAACTGTACGTTGTTTACATTGTTAAAGCACGTATTTTTTGTAGGCAATAAAGTGTTGATCTATTCATCAGTAGGGAAAGTTTTTGGATCACTTTTTTTTCGTAAACTTTCATTTA